>NC_056457.1:35740688-35848406 GCF_018296145.1 Oncorhynchus tshawytscha | reverse complement strand
CCAACGACAGCTTTCCAGGACCCCTCAGAGAGACAGTACCAACGACAGCTTTCCAGGACCCCTCAGAGAGACAGTACCAACGACAGCTTTCCAGGACCCTTCAGAGAGACAGCACCAACGACAGCTTTCCAGGACCCCTCAGAGAGACAGTACCAACGACAGCTTTCCAGGACCCCTCAGAGAGACAGTACCAACGACAGCTTTCCAGGACCCCTCAGAGAGACAGTACCAACGACAGCTTTCCAGGACCCCTCAGAGAGACAGTACCAACGACAGCTTTCCAGGACCCTCAGAGAGACAGTACCAACGACAGCTTTCCAGGACCGCTCAGAGAGACAGTACCAACGACAGCTTTCCAGGACCCCTCAGTGAGACAGTACAGACGACAGCTTTCCAGGACCCCTCAGAGAGACAGTACCAACAGCAGCTATCCAGAACCCCTCAGAGAGACAGTACCAACAGCAGCTATCCAGGACCCCTCAGAAAGACAGTACAGACGACAGCTTTCCAGGACCCCTCAGAGAGACAGTACCAACAGCAGCTATCCAGAACCCCTCAGAGAGACAGTACCAACAGCAGCTATCCAGGACCCCTCAGAGAGACAGTACCAACGACAGCTTTCCAGGACCCTTCAGAGAGACAGTACCAACGACAGCTTTCCAGGACCCCTCAGAGAGACAGTACCAACAGCAGCTTTCCAGGACCCCTCAGAGAGACAGTACCAACAGCAGCTATCCAGAACCCCTCAGAGAGACAGTACCAACGGCAGCTTTCCAGGACCCCTCAGAGAGACAGTGCAGACGACAGCTTTCCAGGACCCTTCAGAGAGACAGTACCAACAGCAGCTTTCCAGGACCCTTCAGAGAGACAGTACCAACAGCAGCTATCCAGGACCCCTCAGAGAGACAGTACCAACGGCAGCTATCCAGGACCCTTCAGAGAGACAGTACCAACGACAGCTTTCCAGGACCCCTCAGTGAGACAGTACAGACGACAGCTTTCCAGGACCCCTCAGAGAGACAGTACCAACAGCAGCTATCCAGAACCCCTCAGAGAGACAGTACCAACAGCAGCTTTCCAGGACCCCTCAGAGAGACAGTACCAACGGCAGCTATCCAGGACCCCTCAGAGAGACAGTACCAACGGCAGCTATCCAGGACCCCTCAGAGAGACAATACCAACGGCAGCTTTCCAGGACCCCTCAGAGAGACAGTACCAACAGCAGCTATCCAGGACCCCTCAGAGAGACAGTACCAACGGCAGCTTTCCAGGACCCCTCAGAGAGACAGTACCAACGGCAGCTTTCCAGGACCCCTCAGAGAGACAGTACCAACAGCAGCTTTCCAGGACCCCTCAGAGAGACAGTACCAACGGCAGCTATCCAGGACCCCTCAGAGAGACAGTACCAACGGCAGCTATCCAGGACCCCTCAGAGAGACAATACCAACGGCAGCTTTCCAGGACCCCTCAGAGAGACAGTACCAACAGCAGCTATCCAGGACCCTTCAGAGAGACAGTACCAACGACAGCTTTCCAGGACCCCTCAGTGAGACAGTACAGACGACAGCTTTCCAGGACCCCTCAGAGAGACAGTACCAACAGCAGCTATCCAGAACCCCTCAGAGAGACAGTACCAACGACAGCTTTCCAGGACCCCTCAGAGACACAGTACCAACGACAGCTTTCCAGGACCCCTCAGAGAGACAGTACCAACGACAGCTTTCCAGGACCCCTCAGAGACAGTACCAACGACAGCTTTCCAGGACCCCTCAGAGACACAGTACCAATGACAGCTTTCCAGGACCCTTCAGAGAGACAGTACCAACGACAGCTTTCCAGGACCCCTCAGAGACAGTACCAACGACAGCTTTCCAGGACCCCTCAGAGACACAGTACCAATGACAGCTTTCCAGGACCCTTCAGAGAGACAGTACCAACGACAGCTTTCCAGGACCCCTCAGAGACAGTACCAACGACAGCTTTCCAGGACCCCTCAGAGACACAGTACCAATGACAGCTTTCCAGGACCCCTCAGAGACACAGTACCAACGGCAGCTTTCCAGGACCCCTCAGAGACAGTACCAATGACAGCTTTCCAGGACCCCTCAGAGACACAGTACCAATGACAGCTTTCCAGGACCCCTCAGAGACACAGTACCAACGGCAGCTTTCCAGGACCCCTCAGAGACAGTACCAACGACAGCTTTCCAGGACCCCTCAGAGACAGTACCAACGACAGCTTTCCAGGACCCCTCAGAGACACAGTACCAACGGCAGCTTTCCAGGACCCCTCAGAGACAGTACCAACAGCAGCTTTCCAGGACCCCTCAGAGAGACAGTACCAACAGCAGCTATCCAGAACCCCTCAGAGAGACAGTACCAACGGCAGCTTTCCAGGACCCCTCAGAGAGACAGTGCAGACGACAGCTTTCCAGGACCCTTCAGAGAGACAGTACCAACAGCAGCTTTCCAGGACCCTTCAGAGAGACAGTACCAACAGCAGCTATCCAGGACCCCTCAGAGAGACAGTACCAACGGCAGCTATCCAGGACCCTTCAGAGAGACAGTACCAACGACAGCTTTCCAGGACCCCTCAGTGAGACAGTACAGACGACAGCTTTCCAGGACCCCTCAGAGAGACAGTACCAACAGCAGCTATCCAGAACCCCTCAGAGAGACAGTACCAACAGCAGCTTTCCAGGACCCCTCAGAGAGACAGTACCAACGGCAGCTATCCAGGACCCCTCAGAGAGACAGTACCAACGGCAGCTATCCAGGACCCCTCAGAGAGACAATACCAACGGCAGCTTTCCAGGACCCCTCAGAGAGACAGTACCAACAGCAGCTATCCAGGACCCCTCAGAGAGACAGTACCAACGGCAGCTTTCCAGGACCCCTCAGAGAGACAGTACCAACGGCAGCTTTCCAGGACCCCTCAGAGAGACAGTACCAACGGCAGCTTTCCAGGACCCCTCAGAGAGACAGTACCAACAGCAGCTTTCCAGGACCCCTCAGAGAGACAGTACCAACGGCAGCTATCCAGGACCCCTCAGAGAGACAGTACCAACGGCAGCTATCCAGGACCCCTCAGAGAGACAATACCAACGGCAGCTTTCCAGGACCCCTCAGAGAGACAGTACCAACAGCAGCTATCCAGGACCCTTCAGAGAGACAGTACCAACGACAGCTTTCCAGGACCCCTCAGTGAGACAGTACAGACGACAGCTTTCCAGGACCCCTCAGAGAGACAGTACCAACAGCAGCTATCCAGAACCCCTCAGAGAGACAGTACCAACGACAGCTTTCCAGGACCCCTCAGAGACACAGTACCAACGACAGCTTTCCAGGACCCCTCAGAGAGACAGTACCAACGACAGCTTTCCAGGACCCCTCAGAGACAGTACCAACGACAGCTTTCCAGGACCCCTCAGAGACACAGTACCAATGACAGCTTTCCAGGACCCTTCAGAGAGACAGTACCAACGACAGCTTTCCAGGACCCCTCAGAGACAGTACCAACGACAGCTTTCCAGGACCCCTCAGAGACACAGTACCAATGACAGCTTTCCAGGACCCTTCAGAGAGACAGTACCAACGACAGCTTTCCAGGACCCCTCAGAGACAGTACCAACGACAGCTTTCCAGGACCCCTCAGAGACACAGTACCAATGACAGCTTTCCAGGACCCCTCAGAGACACAGTACCAACGGCAGCTTTCCAGGACCCCTCAGAGACAGTACCAACGACAGCTTTCCAGGACCCTTCAGAGACACAGTACCAATGACAGCTATCCAGGACCCCTCAGAGAGACAGTACCAACGACAGCTTTCCAGGACCCCTCAGAGACACAGTACCAATGACAGCTTTCCAGGACCCCTCAGAGACAGTACCAATGACAGCTTTCCAGGACCCCTCAGAGACACAGTACCAATGACAGCTTTCCAGGACCCCTCAGAGACAGTACCAATGACAGCTTTCCAGGACCCCTCAGAGACACAGTACCAATGACAGCTTTCCAGGACCCCTCAGAGACAGTACCAACGACAGCTTTCCAGGACCCCTCAGAGACACAGTACCAACGACAGCTTTCCAGGACCCCTCAGAGAGACAGTACCAACGACAGCTTTCCAGGACCCCTCAGAGACAGTACCAACGACAGCTTTCCAGGACCCCTCAGAGACACAGTACCAATGACAGCTTTCCAGGACCCTTCAGAGAGACAGTACCAACGACAGCTTTCCAGGACCCCTCAGAGACAGTACCAACGACAGCTTTCCAGGACCCCTCAGAGACACAGTACCAATGACAGCTTTCCAGGACCCTTCAGAGAGACAGTACCAACGACAGCTTTCCAGGACCCCTCAGAGACAGTACCAACGACAGCTTTCCAGGACCCCTCAGAGACACAGTACCAATGACAGCTTTCCAGGACCCCTCAGAGACACAGTACCAACGGCAGCTTTCCAGGACCCCTCAGAGACAGTACCAACGACAGCTTTCCAGGACCCTTCAGAGACACAGTACCAATGACAGCTATCCAGGACCCCTCAGAGAGACAGTACCAACGACAGCTTTCCAGGACCCCTCAGAGACACAGTACCAATGACAGCTTTCCAGGACCCCTCAGAGACAGTACCAATGACAGCTTTCCAGGACCCCTCAGAGACACAGTACCAATGACAGCTTTCCAGGACCCCTCAGAGACAGTACCAATGACAGCTTTCCAGGACCCCTCAGAGACACAGTACCAATGACAGCTTTCCAGGACCCCTCAGAGACAGTACCAATGACAGCTTTCCAGGACCCCTCAGAGACACAGTACCAATGACAGCTTTCCAGGACCCCTCAGAGACAGTACCAATGACAGCTTTCCAGGACCCCTCAGAGACACAGTACCAACGGCAGCTTTCCAGGACCCCTCAGAGACAGTACCAACGACAGCTTTCCAGGACCCCTCAGAGAGACAGTACCAATGACAGCTATCCAGGACCCCTCAGAGAGACAGTACCAACGACAGCTTTCCAGGACCCCTCAGAGAGACAGTACCAATGACAGCTATCCAGGACCCCTCAGAGACAGTACCAATGACAGCTTTCCAGGACCCCTCAGAGAGACAGTACCAACGACAGCTATCCAGGACCCCTCAGAGAGACAGTACCAATGACAGCTATCCAGGACCCCTCAGAGACAGTACCAATGACAGCTATCCAGGACCCCTCAGAGACAGTACCAATGACAGCTATCCAGGACCCCTCAGAGACAGTACCAATGACAGCTTTCCAGGACCCCTCAGAGAGACAGTACCAATGACAGCTATCCAGGACCCCTCAGAGACAGTACCAATGACAGCTTTCCAGGACCCCTCAGAGACACAGTACCAATGACAGCTTTCCAGGACCCTTCAGAGAGACAGTACCAACGACAGCTTTCCAGGACCCCTCAGAGAGACAGTACCAATGACAGCTTTCCAGGACCCCTCAGAGAGACAGTACCAATGACAGCTATCCAGGACCCCTCAGAGACAGTACCAATGACAGCTATCCAGGACCCCTCAGAGAGACAGTACCAATGACAGCTATCCAGGACCCCTCAGAGAGACAGTACCAATGACAGCTTTCCAGGACCCCTCAGAGAGACAGTACCAATGACAGCTATCCAGGACACCTCAGAGAGACAGTACCAATGACAGCTATCCAGGACCCCTCAGAGAGACAGTACCAATGACAGCTATCCAGGACCCCTCAGAGACAGTACCAATGACAGCTTTCCAGGACCCCTCAGAGAGACAGTGCAGACGACAGCTATCCAGGACCCCTCAGAGAGACAGTACCAATGACAGCTATCCAGGACCCCTCAGAGAGACAGTACCAATGACAGCTATCCAGGACCCCTCAGAGACAGTACCAATGACAGCTTTCCAGGACCCCTCAGAGAGACAGTGCAGACGACAGCTTTCCAGGACCCTTCAGAGAGACAGTACCAACGACAGCTTTCCAGGACCCCTCAGAGAGACAGTACCAATGACAGCTTTCCAGGACCCCTCAGAGAGACAGTACCAATGACAGCTATCCAGGACCCCTCAGAGACAGTACCAATGACAGCTATCCAGGACCCCTCAGAGAGACAGTACCAATGACAGCTATCCAGGACCCCTCAGAGAGACAGTACCAATGACAGCTTTCCAGGACCCCTCAGAGAGACAGTACCAATGACAGCTATCCAGGACCCCTCAGAGAGACAGTACCAATGACAGCTATCCAGGACCCCTCAGAGAGACAGTACCAATGACAGCTATCCAGGACCCCTCAGAGACAGTACCAATGACAGCTTTCCAGGACCCCTCAGAGAGACAGTACCAACAGCAGCTATCCAGGACCCCTCAGAGAGACAGTACCAACAGCAGCTTTCCAGGACCCCTCAGAGAGACAGTACCAACAGCAGCTATCCAGGACCCCTCAGAGAGACAGTGCAGACGACAGCTATCCAGGACCCCTCAGAGAGACAGTACCAACGGCAGCTTTCCAGGACCCCTCAGAGAGACAGTACCAACGGCAGCTTTCCAGGACCCCTCAGAGAGACAGTACCAACGGCAGCTTTCCAGGACCCCTCAGAGAGACAGTACCAACAGCAGCTTTCCAGGACCCCTCAGAGAGACAGTACCAACGGCAGCTATCCAGGACCCCTCAGAGAGACAGTACCAACGGCAGCTATCCAGGACCCCTCAGAGAGACAATACCAACGGCAGCTTTCCAGGACCCCTCAGAGAGACAGTACCAACAGCAGCTATCCAGGACCCTTCAGAGAGACAGTACCAACGACAGCTTTCCAGGACCCCTCAGTGAGACAGTACAGACGACAGCTTTCCAGGACCCCTCAGAGAGACAGTACCAACAGCAGCTATCCAGAACCCCTCAGAGAGACAGTACCAATGACAGCTTTCCAGGACCCCTCAGAGACACAGTACCAACGACAGCTTTCCAGGACCCCTCAGAGAGACAGTACCAACGACAGCTTTCCAGGACCCCTCAGAGACAGTACCAACGACAGCTTTCCAGGACCCCTCAGAGACACAGTACCAATGACAGCTTTCCAGGACCCTTCAGAGAGACAGTACCAACGACAGCTTTCCAGGACCCCTCAGAGACAGTACCAACGACAGCTTTCCAGGACCCCTACGAGACACAGTACCAATGACAGCTTTCCAGGACCCTTCAGAGAGACAGTACCAACGACAGCTTTCCAGGACCCCTCAGAGACAGTACCAACGACAGCTTTCCAGGACCCCTCAGAGACACAGTACCAATGACAGCTTTCCAGGACCCCTCAGAGACACAGTACCAACGGCAGCTTTCCAGGACCCCTCAGAGACAGTACCAACGACAGCTTTCCAGGACCCTTCAGAGACACAGTACCAATGACAGCTATCCAGGACCCCTCAGAGAGACAGTACCAACGACAGCTTTCCAGGACCCCTCAGAGACACAGTACCAATGACAGCTTTCCAGGACCCCTCAGAGACAGTACCAATGACAGCTTTCCAGGACCCCTCAGAGACACAGTACCAATGACAGCTTTCCAGGACCCCTCAGAGACAGTACCAATGACAGCTTTCCAGGACCCCTCAGAGACACAGTACCAATGACAGCTTTCCAGGACCCCTCAGAGACAGTACCAATGACAGCTTTCCAGGACCCCTCAGAGACACAGTACCAATGACAGCTTTCCAGGACCCCTCAGAGACAGTACCAATGACAGCTTTCCAGGACCCCTCAGAGACACAGTACCAACGGCAGCTTTCCAGGACCCCTCAGAGACAGTACCAACGACAGCTTTCCAGGACCCCTCAGAGAGACAGTACCAATGACAGCTATCCAGGACCCCTCAGAGAGACAGTACCAACGACAGCTTTCCAGGACCCCTCAGAGAGACAGTACCAATGACAGCTATCCAGGACCCCTCAGAGACAGTACCAATGACAGCTTTCCAGGACCCCTCAGAGAGACAGTACCAACGACAGCTATCCAGGACCCCTCAGAGAGACAGTACCAATGACAGCTATCCAGGACCCCTCAGAGACAGTACCAATGACAGCTATCCAGGACCCCTCAGAGACAGTACCAATGACAGCTATCCAGGACCCCTCAGAGACAGTACCAATGACAGCTTTCCAGGACCCCTCAGAGAGACAGTACCAATGACAGCTATCCAGGACCCCTCAGAGACAGTACCAATGACAGCTTTCCAGGACCCCTCAGAGACACAGTACCAATGACAGCTTTCCAGGACCCTTCAGAGAGACAGTACCAACGACAGCTTTCCAGGACCCCTCAGAGAGACAGTACCAATGACAGCTTTCCAGGACCCCTCAGAGAGACAGTACCAATGACAGCTATCCAGGACCCCTCAGAGACAGTACCAATGACAGCTATCCAGGACCCCTCAGAGAGACAGTACCAACAGCAGCTATCCAGAACCCCTCAGAGAGACAGTACCAACGGCAGCTTTCCAGGACCCCTCAGAGAGACAGTGCAGACGACAGCTTTCCAGGACCCTTCAGAGAGACAGTACCAACAGCAGCTTTCCAGGACCCTTCAGAGAGACAGTACCAACAGCAGCTATCCAGGACCCCTCAGAGAGACAGTACCAACGGCAGCTATCCAGGACCCTTCAGAGAGACAGTACCAACGACAGCTTTCCAGGACCCCTCAGTGAGACAGTACAGACGACAGCTTTCCAGGACCCCTCAGAGAGACAGTACCAACAGCAGCTATCCAGAACCCCTCAGAGAGACAGTACCAACAGCAGCTTTCCAGGACCCCTCAGAGAGACAGTACCAACGGCAGCTATCCAGGACCCCTCAGAGAGACAGTACCAACGGCAGCTATCCAGGACCCCTCAGAGAGACAATACCAACGGCAGCTTTCCAGGACCCCTCAGAGAGACAGTACCAACAGCAGCTATCCAGGACCCCTCAGAGAGACAGTACCAACGGCAGCTTTCCAGGACCCCTCAGAGAGACAGTACCAACGGCGGCAGCTTTCCAGGACCCCTCAGAGAGACAGTACCAACGGCAGCTTTCCAGGACCCCTCAGAGAGACAGTACCAACAGCAGCTTTCCAGGACCCCTCAGAGAGACAGTACCAACGGCAGCTATCCAGGACCCCTCAGAGAGACAGTACCAACGGCAGCTATCCAGGACCCCTCAGAGAGACAATACCAACGGCAGCTTTCCAGGACCCCTCAGAGAGACAGTACCAACAGCAGCTATCCAGGACCCTTCAGAGAGACAGTACCAACGACAGCTTTCCAGGACCCCTCAGTGAGACAGTACAGACGACAGCTTTCCAGGACCCCTCAGAGAGACAGTACCAACAGCAGCTATCCAGAACCCCTCAGAGAGACAGTACCAACGACAGCTTTCCAGGACCCCTCAGAGACACAGTACCAACGACAGCTTTCCAGGACCCCTCAGAGAGACAGTACCAACGACAGCTTTCCAGGACCCCTCAGAGACAGTACCAACGACAGCTTTCCAGGACCCCTCAGAGACACAGTACCAATGACAGCTTTCCAGGACCCTTCAGAGAGACAGTACCAACGACAGCTTTCCAGGACCCCTCAGAGACAGTACCAACGACAGCTTTCCAGGACCCCTCAGAGACACAGTACCAATGACAGCTTTCCAGGACCCTTCAGAGAGACAGTACCAACGACAGCTTTCCAGGACCCCTCAGAGACAGTACCAACGACAGCTTTCCAGGACCCCTCAGAGACACAGTACCAATGACAGCTTTCCAGGACCCCTCAGAGACACAGTACCAACGGCAGCTTTCCAGGACCCCTCAGAGACAGTACCAACGACAGCTTTCCAGGACCCTTCAGAGACACAGTACCAATGACAGCTATCCAGGACCCCTCAGAGAGACAGTACCAACGACAGCTTTCCAGGACCCCTCAGAGACACAGTACCAATGACAGCTTTCCAGGACCCCTCAGAGACAGTACCAATGACAGCTTTCCAGGACCCCTCAGAGACACAGTACCAATGACAGCTTTCCAGGACCCCTCAGAGACAGTACCAATGACAGCTTTCCAGGACCCCTCAGAGACACAGTACCAATGACAGCTTT
The DNA here is from genome assembly GCF_018296145.1 of Oncorhynchus tshawytscha. Taxonomy (NCBI): domain Eukaryota; kingdom Metazoa; phylum Chordata; class Actinopteri; order Salmoniformes; family Salmonidae; genus Oncorhynchus; species Oncorhynchus tshawytscha. The sequence goes on along the minus strand of NC_056457.1, from coordinate 35,838,276 downwards.
CCAGGACCCCTCAGAGACAGTACCAATGACAGCTTTCCAGGACCCCTCAGAGACACAGTACCAATGACAGCTTTCCAGGACCCCTCAGAGACAGTACCAATGACAGCTTTCCAGGACCCCTCAGAGACACAGTACCAACGGCAGCTTTCCAGGACCCCTCAGAGACAGTACCAACGACAGCTTTCCAGGACCCCTCAGAGAGACAGTACCAATGACAGCTATCCAGGACCCCTCAGAGAGACAGTACCAACGACAGCTTTCCAGGACCCCTCAGAGAGACAGTACCAATGACAGCTATCCAGGACCCCTCAGAGACAGTACCAATGACAGCTTTCCAGGACCCCTCAGAGAGACAGTACCAACGACAGCTATCCAGGACCCCTCAGAGAGACAGTACCAATGACAGCTATCCAGGACCCCTCAGAGACAGTACCAATGACAGCTATCCAGGACCCCTCAGAGACAGTACCAATGACAGCTATCCAGGACCCCTCAGAGACAGTACCAATGACAGCTTTCCAGGACCCCTCAGAGAGACAGTACCAATGACAGCTATCCAGGACCCCTCAGAGACAGTACCAATGACAGCTTTCCAGGACCCCTCAGAGACACAGTACCAATGACAGCTTTCCAGGACCCTTCAGAGAGACAGTACCAACGACAGCTTTCCAGGACCCCTCAGAGAGACAGTACCAATGACAGCTTTCCAGGACCCCTCAGAGAGACAGTACCAATGACAGCTATCCAGGACCCCTCAGAGACAGTACCAATGACAGCTATCCAGGACCCCTCAGAGAGACAGTACCAATGACAGCTATCCAGGACCCCTCAGAGAGACAGTACCAATGACAGCTTTCCAGGACCCCTCAGAGAGACAGTACCAATGACAGCTATCCAGGACCCCTCAGAGAGACAGTACCAATGACAGCTATCCAGGACCCCTCAGAGAGACAGTACCAATGACAGCTATCCAGGACCCCTCAGAGACAGTACCAATGACAGCTTTCCAGGACCCCTCAGAGAGACAGTGCAGACGACAGCTATCCAGGACCCCTCAGAGAGACAGTACCAATGACAGCTATCCAGGACCCCTCAGAGAGACAGTACCAATGACAGCTATCCAGGACCCCTCAGAGACAGTACCAATGACAGCTTTCCAGGACCCCTCAGAGAGACAGTGCAGACGACAGCTTTCCAGGACCCTTCAGAGAGACAGTACCAACGACAGCTTTCCAGGACCCCTCAGAGAGACAGTACCAATGACAGCTTTCCAGGACCCCTCAGAGAGACAGTACCAATGACAGCTATCCAGGACCCCTCAGAGACAGTACCAATGACAGCTTTCCAGGACCCCTCAGAGAGACAGTACCAATGACAGCTATCCAGGACCCCTCAGAGACAGTACCAATGACAGCTTTCCAGGACCCCTCAGAGACACAGTACCAATGACAGCTTTCCAGGACCCTTCAGAGAGACAGTACCAACGACAGCTTTCCAGGACCCCTCAGAGAGACAGTACCAATGACAGCTTTCCAGGACCCCTCAGAGAGACAGTACCAATGACAGCTATCCAGGACCCCTCAGAGACAGTACCAATGACAGCTATCCAGGACCCCTCAGAGAGACAGTACCAATGACAGCTATCCAGGACCCCTCAGAGAGACAGTACCAATGACAGCTTTCCAGGACCCCTCAGAGAGACAGTACCAATGACAGCTATCCAGGACCCCTCAGAGAGACAGTACCAATGACAGCTATCCAGGACCCCTCAGAGAGACAGTACCAATGACAGCTATCCAGGACCCCTCAGAGACAGTACCAATGACAGCTTTCCAGGACCCCTCAGAGAGACAGTGCAGACGACAGCTATCCAGGACCCCTCAGAGAGACAGTACCAATGACAGCTATCCAGGACCCCTCAGAGAGACAGTACCAATGACAGCTATCCAGGACCCCTCAGAGACAGTACCAATGACAGCTTTCCAGGACCCCTCAGAGAGACAGTGCAGACGACAGCTTTCCAGGACCCTTCAGAGAGACAGTACCAACGACAGCTTTCCAGGACCCCTCAGAGAGACAGTACCAATGACAGCTTTCCAGGACCCCTCAGAGAGACAGTACCAATGACAGCTATCCAGGACCCCTCAGAGACAGTACCAATGACAGCTATCCAGGACCCCTCAGAGAGACAGTACCAATGACAGCTATCCAGGACCCCTCAGAGAGACAGTACCAATGACAGCTTTCCAGGACCCCTCAGAGAGACAGTACCAATGACAGCTATCCAGGACCCCTCAGAGAGACAGTACCAATGACAGCTATCCAGGACCCCTCAGAGAGACAGTACCAATGACAGCTATCCAGAACCCCTCAGAGAGACAGTGCAGACGACAGCTTTCCAGGACCCTTCAGAGAGACAGTACCAACGACAGCTTTCCAGGACCCCTCAGAGAGACAGTACCAATGACAGCTTTCCAGGACCCCTCAGAGAGACAGTACCAATGACAGCTATCCAGGACCCCTCAGAGACAGTACCAATGACAGCTATCCAGGACCCCTCAGAGAGACAGTACCAATGACAGCTTTCCAGGACCCCTCAGAGAGACAGTACCAATGACAGCTATCCAGGACCCCTCAGAGAGACAGTACCAATGACAGCTATCCAGGACCCCTCAGAGAGACAGTACCAATGACAGCTATCCAGGACCCCTCAGAGACAGTACCAATGACAGCTTTCCAGGACCCCTCAGAGAGACAGTGCAGACGACAGCTATCCAGGACCCCTCAGAGAGACAGTACCAATGACAGCTATCCAGGACCCCTCAGAGAGACAGTACCAATGACAGCTATCCAGGACCCCTCAGAGACAGTACCAATGACAGCTTTCCAGGACCCCTCAGAGAGACAGTGCAGACGACAGCTTTCCAGGACCCTTCAGAGAGACAGTACCAACGACAGCTTTCCAGGACCCCTCAGAGAGACAGTACCAATGACAGCTTTCCAGGACCCCTCAGAGAGACAGTACCAATGACAGCTATCCAGGACCCCTCAGAGAGACAGTACCAATGACAGCTTTCCAGGACCCCTCAGAGAGACAGTACCAATGACAGCTATCCAGGACCCCTCAGAGAGACAGTACCAATGACAGCTATCCAGGACCCCTCAGAGAGACAGTACCAATGACAGCTATCCAGGACCCCTCAGAGACAGTACCAATGACAGCTTTCCAGGACCCCTCAGAGAGACAGTGCAGACGACAGCTATCCAGGACCCCTCAGAGAGACAGTACCAATGACAGCTATCCAGGACCCCTCAGAGAGACAGTACCAATGACAGCTATCCAGGACCCCTCAGAGACAGTACCAATGACAGCTTTCCAGGACCCCTCAGAGAGACAGTGCAGACGACAGCTTTCCAGGACCCTTCAGAGAGACAGTACCAACGACAGCTTTCCAGGACCCCTCAGAGAGACAGTACCAATGACAGCTTTCCAGGACCCCTCAGAGAGACAGTACCAATGACAGCTATCCAGGACCCCTCAGAGACAGTACCAATGACAGCTATCCAGGACCCCTCAGAGAGACAGTACCAATGACAGCTATCCAGGACCCCTCAGAGAGACAGTACCAATGACAGCTTTCCAGGACCCCTCAGAGAGACAGTACCAATGACAGCTATCCAGGACCCCTCAGAGAGACAGTACCAATGACAGCTATCCAGGACCCCTCAGAGAGACAGTACCAATGACAGCTATCCAGGACCCCTCAGAGAGACAGTGCAGACGACAGCTTTCCAGGACCCTTCAGAGAGACAGTACCAACGACAGCTTTCCAGGACCCCTCAGAGAGACAGTACCAATGACAGCTTTCCAGGACCCCTCAGAGAGACAGTACCAATGACAGCTATCCAGGACCCCTCAGAGACAGTACCAATGACAGCTATCCAGGACCCCTCAGAGAGACAGTACCAATGACAGCTTTCCAGGACCCCTCAGAGAGACAGTACCAATGACAGCTATCCAGGACCCCTCAGAGAGACAGTACCAATGACAGCTATCCAGGACCCCTCAGAGAGACAGTACCAATGACAGCTATCCAGGACCCCTCAGAGACAGTACCAATGACAGCTTTCCAGGACCCCTCAGAGAGACAGTGCAGACGACAGCTATCCAGGACCCCTCAGAGAGACAGTACCAATGACAGCTATCCAGGACCCCTCAGAGAGACAGTACCAATGACAGCTATCCAGGACCCCTCAGAGACAGTACCAATGACAGCTTTCCAGGACCCCTCAGAGAGACAGTGCAGACGACAGCTTTCCAGGACCCTTCAGAGAGACAGTACCAACGACAGCTTTCCAGGACCCCTCAGAGAGACAGTACCAATGACAGCTTTCCAGGACCCCTCAGAGAGACAGTACCAATGACAGCTATCCAGGACCCCTCAGAGAGACAGTACCAATGACAGCTATCCAGGACCCCTCAGAGAGACAGTACCAATGACAGCTATCCAGGACCCCTCAGAGAGACAGTGCAGACGACAGCTATCCAGGACCCCTCAGAGAGACAGTACCAACAGCAGCTATCCAGGACCCCTCAGTGAGACAGTACCAACGACAGCTATCCAGGACCCCTCAGAGAGACAGTACCAACGACAGCTTTCCAGGACCCCTCAGAGAGACAATACCAACGGCAGCTTTCCAGAACCCCTCAGAGAGACAGTACCAATGACAGCTTTCCAGGACCCCTCAGAGAGACAGTACCAACGACAGCTTTCCAGAACCCCTCAGAGAGACAGTACCAATGACAGCTATCCAGGACCCCTCAGAGACAGTACCAACGACAGCTATCCAGGACCCCTCAGAGAGACAGTACCAACGACAGCTATCCAGGACCCCTCAGAGACAGTACCAACGGCAGCTATCCAGGACCCCTCAGAGAGACAGTACCAATGACAGCTATCCAGGACCCCTCAGAGACAGTACCAATGACAGCTTTCCAGGACCCCTCAGAGAGACAGTGCAGACGACAGCTATCCAGGACCCCTCAGAGAGACAGTACCAATGACAGCTATCCAGGACCCCTCAGAGAGACAGTACCAATGACAGCTATCCAGGACCCCTCAGAGACAGTACCAATGACAGCTTTCCAGGACCCCTCAGAGAGACAGTGCAGACGACAGCTTTCCAGGACCCTTCAGAGAGACAGTACCAACGACAGCTTTCCAGGACCCCTCAGAGAGACAGTACCAATGACAGCTTTCCAGGACCCCTCAGAGAGACAGTACCAATGACAGCTATCCAGGACCCCTCAGAGAGACAGTACCAATGACAGCTATCCAGGACCCCTCAGAGAGACAGTACCAATGACAGCTATCCAGGACCCCTCAGAGAGACAGTGCAGACGACAGCTATCCAGGACCCCTCAGAGAGACAGTACCAACAGCAGCTATCCAGGACCCCTCAGAGAGACAGTACCAACGACAGCTTTCCAGGACCCCTCAGAGAGACAATACCAACGGCAGCTTTCCAGAACCCCTCAGAGAGACAGTACCAATGACAGCTATCCAGGACCCCTCAGAGACAGTACCAACGACAGCTATCCAGGACCCCTCAGAGACAGTACCAATGACAGCTTTCCAGGACCCCTCAGAGAGACAGTGCAGACGACAGCTTTCCAGGACCCTTCAGAGAGACAGTACCAACGACAGCTATCCAGGACCCCTCAGAGAGACAGTACCAACGACAGCTTTCCAGGACCCCTCAAAGAGACAGTACCAACAGCAGCTATCCAGGACCCCTCAGAGAGACAGTACCAACGACAGCTTTCCAGGACCCCTCAGAGAGACAGTACCAACAGCAGCTATCCAGGACCCCTCAGAGAGACAGTACCAACGACAGCTTTCCAGGACCCCTCAGAGAGACAGTACCAACAGCAGCTATCCAGGACCCCTCAGAGAGACAGAAAGAAAAAAAAATAATTATTTGGTGGTTACTTTCTTCGATGTGTGTGTGTGTGTGTGTGTGTGTGTGTGTGTGTGTGTGTGTGTGTGTGTGTGTGTGTGTGTGTGTGTGTGTGTGTGTGTGAGTGTGTGTGAGTGTGTGTGTGTGTGTGTGTGTGTGTGTGTGTGTGTGTGTGTGTGTGAGTGTGTGTGTGTGTGTGTGTGTGTGTGTGTGTGTGTGTGTGTGTGTGTGTGTGTGTGTGTGTGTGTGTGTGTGTGTGTGTGTGTGTGTGTGTGTGTGTGTGTGTGTGTGTGTGTGTGTGTGTGTGTGTGTGTGTGTGTGTGTGTGTGTGTGTGTGTGTGTGTGTGTGTGTGTGTGTGTGTGTGTGTGTGTGTGTGTGTGTGTGTGTGTGTGTGTGTGTGTGTGTGTGTGTGTGTGTGTGTGTGTGTGTGTGTGTGTGTGTGTGTGTGTGTGTGTGTGTGTGTGTGTGTGTTGGGCCCATATTAACAGGAACAGGAAGGGGGACGTCAGTCCTGCCTTAACCTCACAGCTGTTCTTCTCTCTCTCTCTCTCTCTCTGTCTCTCTGTCTCTCTCTCTCTCTCTCTTTCTCTGTCTTTCTCTCTCTCTCTCTTTCTCTGTCTTTCTCTCGCTCTCTCTCTCGCTCTCTCTGTCTCTCGCTCTCTCTCTGTCTCTCTCTCGCTCTCTCTTTCTCTCTGTCTTTCTCTCTCTCTCTCTTTCTCTGTCTTTCTCTCGCTCTCTCTCTCGCTCTCTCTGTCTCTCGCTCTCTCTCTCTCACACACACACAGCTGCTCTTCTCTTCCTGGCTCGAGTGCTGACCTTGGCTAGGCAACACACTGCATGGTTTAAACATCAACTCACTCACCCATCCCTTGACAACACACACACACTCACACATACACACACACACTTTCTTGCACTCACACGCACTTTCTTGCACTTGCACACACACACACACGCGCGCGCGCACGCTTTCTCCCATTCAAGCACACACACACAAGAGTACATACACACACACACAACCCACACAGTGTCATACACACACACACACTCAGTACACTAGCCATCATAATCTCTGTGTGCCAACAGTATCCAAAAGAGGAGAGAAAACAGACCCACTGTGTTAACAAACTACACTAATCCGCCTGCCTACACCACAATGAGCTCTGTTCAAACTATTCATCTGTATTTGTGTGTGTGTGTGTGTGTGTGTGTGTGTGTGTGTGTGTGTGTGTGTGTGTGTGTGTGTGTGTGTGTGTGTGTGTGTGTGTGTGTGTGTGTGTGTGTGTGTGTGTGTGTCCGTCCTACCTGGAAACCTTGTATTGAAGACCAGGTACTCTAGTTGCTGTACAGAGTTCTTAAACTGAAAAGAAGAATCTATTTTGGTGGATTTTAATTTCAGATCACTTCCTGAATTGACTAGATAGGAAGAATGTTATCTGATGGCTGTATGGTCCTCTGTATGAAGCTGTGACGGTGATGGTCAGCCAATGGAGACCCTCTAACTTCGGAAACGGACTCAACCACACGAATGCCTGGCCGTCCCCGTCTTTAGTCAGCTGTTCGTCCCCCCAAAATTTGAATGAAATAGAAATATATAGAGTTTTACCTGTAATTTTATTTTCAGAATTGTCGGTTACATACAGTGCCTTGCGAAAGTATTCGGCCCCCTTGAACTTTGCGACCTTTTGCCACATTTCAGGCTTCAAACATAAAGATATAAAACTGTATTTTTTTGTGAAGGATCAACAACAAGTGGGACACAATCATGAAGTGGAACGACATTTATTGGATATTTCAAAAAATTTTAACAAATCAAAAAGTGAAAAATTGGGTGTGCAAAATTATTGTCCATTGGCTGTAAAACAGCAGTGATGTCGGCTAATTTGAATAACCGTTCAAACGTCCCGTATTGTTTTATGCCTAAATAACTGCTTAAAGCCTAAACCATTTGGATCACTTTGTTTGGGTCTGTCAATCTACACACAATACCCCATAAAGACAAAGCAAAAAAGAAAATAAAATATATACAAATATATTTATATAAAGGGGCTGAATAATTTTGCGTGTGGTGATGGTTGTGGTAGTGGGCGTGGTAGTGGGTGTGTTAATGTAGCAGCTTTTGCCTCGGCTACTGCAGTTATTTTCCAACATAATAAAATCAATACTGCTAAATAATTGTTTTGGGAATTTTTCTCAGAGTATAATTATTTTGAATGGGTAATTATTGTGTGGCTGTTATGCCAGCACAACATTACCAGGGGAACTGACATGGTGTTAACCTGGCACAGCATTACCAGGGGAACTGACATGGTGTTAACCTGGCACAACATTACCAGGGGAACTGACATGGTGTTAACCTGGCACAGCATTACCAGGGGAACTGACATGGTGTTAACCTGGCACAACATTACCAGGGGAACTGACATGGTGTTAACCTGGCACAGCATTACCAGGGGAACTGACATGGTGTTAACCTGGCACAGCATTACCAGAGGAACTGACATGGTGTTAACCTGGCACAGCATCCTGCATCCCTAATGACACCCTATTTTCTATGGGCCCTGGTTAAAAGCAGTGCACTATTTAGGGAGTAAGTAGCCTGGAATATTTTAGCCTCTTTGTCGTTCACTGAAATATTTTAGCCTCTTTGTCGTTTGCTACATACTTCATTCAGTCTGAGAGACTGCCATCGGTGAAGTCGTTTGTGATGACGAGGGGCATGAGGAGCGTTGAACAGAACAAAATCATCAACCAGGAAATAGGATGCAATTTGTTTCTTATCTTAAATAACTGGGACGTTCTCAGTGTCCAGCCAACACAGACACCTTAAATAACTGGGACGTTCTCAGTGTCCAGCCAACACAGACACCTTAAATAACTGGGACGTTCTCAGTGTCCAGCCAACACAGACACCTTAAATAACTGGGACGTTCTCAGTGTCCAGCCAACACAGACACCTTAAATAACTGGGACGTTCTCAGTGTCCAGCCAACACAGACACCTTAAATAACTGTGACGTTCTCAGTGTCCAGCCAACACAGACACCTTAAATAACTGGGACGTTCTCAGTGTCCAGCCAACACAGACACCTAACAGTGAATTTGAACACAATTAAAACATTATGTGTTTAAAAGTTCTGATAATCTGGCTAATGAAAATTCTGCTTAGTGAATCAATTCAAAGTGTACTTGTCATATGTACAGGATTCAGTGTGTGGTACAAAGACATGCTAGTCATCAGAGAGTTAGTAAGTACATCGCACCTCTACAGTAGAACTTCATGTCAAGGGTTGAAGCCAGAGCGGAACTGGGAAATCAGGACAATAGAAATCCAATCACTATGCCATCATTGACTTGAACGTGGGAGGCCCCCCTTATATAGATGTTATTTCTATGGTTAGAACAAGTGTCTCCCTCTGTCAATGTTTTAAATAGCTTCTATAATGGGGAGGGGACCAAAATAGTTTCTAGGATCATTGGAACCACAAAACAACTCAAAGGTCTTTTCAATCCAAAGTGAAAGTGGGTTTTTCCGGATAACTGTCTTTCCTGGGGTTCAAATAATTATTTCCTGGGGTTCTAAGAATTCTTTCCTGGGCTTCTAAGAATTCTTTCCTGGGGTTCTAAGAATTCTTTCCAGGGGTTCTAAGAATTCTTTCCAGGGGTTCTAAGAATTCTTTCCAGGGGTTCCAAGAATTCTTTCCTGGGGTTCTAAGAATTCTTTCCTGGGGTTCTAAGAATTCTTTCCTGGGGTTCTAAGAATTCTTTCATGGGGTTCTAAGAATTCTTTCCTGGGGTTCTAAGAATTCTTTCCAGGGGTTATAAGAATTCATTCCTGGGGTTCTAAGAATTCTTTCATGGGGTTCTAAGAATTCTTTCCTGGGGTTCTAAGAATTCTTTCCAGGGGTTATAAGAATTCTTTCCAGGGGTTATAAGAATTCTTTCCAGGGGTTCTAAGAATTACATTCATTACATTCTACACAGATCCAAAACTATGTGAAGCCCAGTTTCTTTTTGTATTGGTCAGTGACTGTAAACATTGTTCCATTGAGCTCATTAACCAATCTAGAAGTGCTTTCTTTGCTTCTCAAGGATGTTATATTTGACCAAGAAAACCTGCTTTCCGTTCGGGTTAAATTGGGCGCGGAGTAATTCCCCATTTTGTCTCTCGTAAGCCCTCTTGAGAAGTCTTTTTTTGTTGTTGTGTAGATCTATGTCTGATACCACCTTGCTAAAAAGGGATAGTTGGTGATTTTGGACATTAAGCGCTGTATCTACATCCCATAGTCAGGTGAACTTCTGAAAAACATTTGCATGTATCTGCCTCCAAGGAAGATTAGGGAAGTTTTGACGAGTTGGCAACTTCCTTCAAAATGAACGCAGAGACATAGAAATAGTATCCATGAGTTGACCTATCCCTTTAAGAGTCTGTGTAAAGTTGTGGGAGAGAGTCTGTGTGTGTGTGTGTGTGTGTGTGTGTGTGTGTGTGTGTGTGTGTGTGTGTGTGTGTGTGTGTGTGTGTGTGTGTGTGTGTGTGTGTGTGTGTGTGTGTGTGTGTGCAGGAGAGAGAGAGAGAGAGAGAGAGAGAGAGAGAGAGAGAGAGAACCAATGTTGATTAACTCTCATATCTATTTGGTAAAATACCACAGTGTGCCATCACAGTAGCAATATTTGTGACCTATTGCCACAAGAGAAATAGCAACCAGTGAAGAACAAACACCATTGTAAATACAACCCATATTTATGTTTATTTATTTTGTACTTGAACTATTTTCACATCGTTAGAATACTCCATATAGACATAATATGACATTTGAAATGTCTTTATTCCTAATTTTTCCTGTTTATTTCAGTTTTGTTTATTATCTACTTTATTATCTATTATCTACTTATTATCTACAACGTTAACATATATTTCCCATGAAGCCCTTAAATTGAAAGTAAATTGAAATTGAGACAGGGGGAGAGGGAGAGAAAGAGGGACAGAGAGAGAGATGGAGAGGGACAGAGAGAGAGATGGAGAGGGACAGAGAGAGAGAGGGAGAGAGGGAGAGGGACAGAGAGAGAGGGACAGAGAGAAAGAGGGACAGAGAGAGAGAGGGAGAGAGGGAGAGGGACAGAGAGAGAGGGACAGATAGAGAGGGACAGAGAGAGAGGGAGAGAGGGGACAGAGAGAGGGACAGATAGAGAGAGAGGGACAGAGAGAAAGATGGAGAGAGAGAGGGACAGAGAGGGATAGAGAGAAAGATGGAGAGAGAGAGGGACAGAGAGAGAGAGGGACAGAGAGAAAGAGGGACAGAGAGAGGGACAGAGAGAAAGAGGGAGAGAGAGAGGGACAGAGAGAAAGAGGGAGAGAGAGAAAGAGGGACAGAGAGAGAGAGGGAGAGAGGGAGAGGGACAGAGAGAGGGACAGATAGAGAGGGAACAGAGAGAGGGACAGAGAGGGACAGAGAGAGAGGACAGATAGAGAGGACAGAGAGAGAGAGAGAGGGACAGAGAGAAAGATGGAGAGAGAGAGGGACAGAGAGGGATAGAGAGAAAGATGGAGAGAGGGACAGAGAGAGAGGGACAGAGAGAAAGAGGGACAGAGAGAGGACAGAGAGAAAGAGGAGAGAGAGAGGGGACAGAGAGAAAGAGGGAGAGAGAGAAAGAGGGACAGAGAGAGAGAGGAGAGAGGGGAGAGGGACAGAGAGAGAGGGACAGATAGAGAGAGGGACAGAGAGAGAGGGACAGAGAGGGACAGAGAGAGGGGACAGATAGAGAGAGAGGGACAGAGAGAGAGAGAGGGACAGAGAGAAAGATGGAGAGAGAGGGGACAGAGAGGGATAGAGAGAAAGATGGAGAGAGAGAGGGACAGAGAGAGAGAGGGACAGAGAGAAAGAGGGACAGAGAGAGGGACAGAGAGAAAGAGGGAGAGAGAGAGGGACAGAGAGAAAGTGGGAGAGAGAGAGGGACAGAGGGAGAGAGGGACAGAGAGAAAGAGGGAGAGAGAGAGGGACAGAGAGAGAGAGAGAGAGAGGGACAGAGAGGGACAGAGAGAAATAGTAATGTGCAGGTTTCCATGTGTCTGTCTCTCTATGGCAGGTTTCTATGTGTCTGTCTCTCTATGGCAGGTTTCCATGTGTCTGCATCTTGTCTGTCTCAGGTTTCTATGTGTCTGTCAGGCCTGAGTATCTCTCTGTTCCTCCACATACATCATAACTCTCACACACAGACACATGAGAGAGGCCTGGCATTTCTGTTTTTGAATTTGGCACTCTGAATTTCATCCATTTCACTGGATGTTGGCCAGGTGGGACGGAAAACAACCCCTAGAGAGGTTAACAGTAGACTGATCCTCATGACTAAAACCTGCGGTACCTAGATTAACAATAGACTGATCCTCATGACTAAAACCTGTGGTACCTAGATTAACAATAAACTGATCCTCATGTACTGACCTGTGGTACCTAGACTAGCTACAAACTGATCCTCATGCTGTTATTATCTTGGCAGTTCTTTTTTTATCCATCACTGTCAGTTTCCTCATCAGCTTTGTAAAACTGGTGTTTGTAGAGCTGATCAAATCCAATACCAGTTCCCCAGAAAACCCAGTCGGATGGTTCCTGGTATCAGGAGGGAATAAGCAGGACATAATCCTCCAACCAGGATTTCTGGGTACTTTGAGAAAGTTATCAGATTTTTTGCAACACTACATACTGTATGTAGTATCTTAAATTGAACCCCCGGTTGCAGGATAACGTTTCTGCAGGAAAGGTTCAACCTGAAGTGTATTTCTTGTTTAATTAAAACAGCTTCTGAAGTTTAATTTCCACTTTGAAATTTCAGACTTGATTTTCCTGTACAAACAATTTTAAACCTTTACAAAAATGTCCATTAATTATAATCCACATAATAATTCACATTTCCTGTTGCTGCAGGATTATTTTCCTGCTGTAGCAAACTGGATCAAATTAAGATCCTACACCTGTATGTCATTGGCTGTGTGTAACGGGATTCTTCTGTTGAAGGAGAGGTGGACCAAAACGCAGCGTGGTTATTGGTCAGGGTGTGACACTGTATTGGAAACCACTAACTACTCTAATATACAGGTTAAAGGAGAATTGGGTTTTCTTTATTTTTTTACTATTTTCTACATTGTAGAATAATAGAGAACACATCAAAACTATGAAATAACACATATGGAATCATTTAGTAACCAAAAAAGTGTTAAACAAATCTAAATATATTTTATATTTGTGATTCTTCAAAGAAGCCACACTTTGCCTTGATGACAGCTTTGCACACTTAACTAATTGACTATGATTTCAATATTGAAATTGAAATAGGTAGTTATTTCGTCTTCTGTTATCAAAGCAGGCTATTGATTAAGCAAGATAGGTTAGCTACAGCTAGCAGCTAGCTAGGAAGCTAGCTAACGTTTAACCACATAGGGCTGTTGTAGTGACAGTATTACCACCACACCGGAAGTCATGACCACAGTAAAAGTCCACTTGTTTAGAATTTAGAATACTAATATAAAGGGTCAGAATACTAATATAAATAAATACGTGTTTTTATGTAAGTAAAGCATTTCTAAAAGCCTGTTTACGCTTTGTTATTATGGGCTATTGTGATGTCATTATGGGCTATTGTGATGTCATTATGGGCTACTGTGATGTCATAAGGGGCTATTGTGATGTCATTATGGACTCTTGTGTATAGATTGCTGAGGATATCTGTCATTTAAAAAAAAAAACATTTCCATTTCACTCAACTCAAGCTATGGCGTAGGTATTTCCAAATGACTTTGCTTATGTAGGAGGGGTGCTTCACTTGAGTGGGTTGAGTCACTGATGTGATCTTCCTGTCTGAGTTGGCGCTCCCCCCTTGGGTTGTGCCGTGGCGGAGATCTTTGTGGGCTATACTCGGCCTTGTCTCAGGATGGTAACTTGGTGGTTGAAGATATCCCTCTAGTGGTGTGGGGGCTGTGCTTTGGCAAAGTGGGAGGGGTTATATCCTTCCTGTTTGGCCCTGTCCGGGGGTATCGTTGGACGGGGCCACTGTGTCTCCTGACCCCTCCTGTCTCAGCCTCCAGTATTTATGCTGCAGTAGTTTATGTGTCGGGGGGGCTAGGGTCAGTCTGTTATATCTGGAGTACTTCTCCTGTCCTATCCGGTGTCCTGTGTGAATTTAAGTATGCTCTCTCTAATTCTCTCTTTCTCTCTTTCTCTCTCTCGGAGGACCTGAGCCCTAGGACCATGCCTCAGGACTACCTGGCATGATGACTCCTTGCTGTCCCCAATCCACCTGGCCGTGCTGCTGTTCCAGTTTCAACTGTTCTGCCTGTGATTATTATTATTTGACCATGCTGGTCATTTATGAACATTTGAACATCTTGGCCATGTTCTGTTATAATCTCCACCCGGCACAGCCAGAAGAGGACTGGCCACCCCACATAGCCTGGTTCCTCTCTAGGTTTCTTCCTAGGTTTTGGCCTTTCTAGGGAGTTTTTCCTAGCCACCGTGCTTCTACACCTGCATTGCTTGCTGTTTGGGGTTTTAGGCTGGGTTTCTGTACAGCACTTTGGGATATCAGCTGATGTACTAAGGTCTATATAAATACATTTGATTTGATTTGATGTATCAAGTTGAAGGTGGGGTTCCGTAGTCGCTTGGTGCTTCTTGTCGAAACAGATGGCTCTGAAGCGCATTTGTTTGAAGTCATGCACCCAAGAAGAGTCAGCCAATCACACGACGCAACACTGGACTGGCCAAGGGCATCTGTTAGCTTGTCCATCACTCTAGTAAAAGTGACCAATCGAAGGTTTCTAGACACGGACACGCCTCTAAGCCCTGTCTGCTAGAGAGACCCATCCTCTGATTGGTCTGTCTGCTATAGGGACCACATTCTCGACTAGCCTCTAAGCTCCCCTCTGATTGGTCTGTCTGCTACAGTGATCACATTCCTGACTAGTCTCTAATCCCCCCTCTGATTGGTCTGTCTGCTACAGTGATCACATTCCCGACTAGTCTCTAATCCCCCCTCTGATTGGTCTGTCTGCTACAGGGACCACATTCTCGACTAGTCTCTAAGCTCCCCTCTGATTGGTCTGTCTGCTACAGGGACCACATTCTCGACTAGTCTCTAAGCTCCCCTCTGATTGGTCTGTCTGCTACAGGGACCACATTCTCGACTAGCCTCTAAGCTCCCCTCTGATTGGTCTGTGTGCTAGAGGGACTACATTCTCGACTAGTCTCTAAGCTCCCCTCTGATTGGTCTGTCTGCTACAGGGACTACATTCTCGACTAGTCTCTAAGCTCCCCTCCGATTGGTCTGTCTGCTAGAGGGACCACACTCTCGACTACTCTCTAAGCTCCCCTCTGATTGGTCTGTCTGCTAGAGGGACCCATCCTCTGATTGGTCTGTCTGCTACAGTGATCACATTCCCGACTAGTCTCTAAGCCCCCTCTGATTGGTCTGTCTGCTACAGGGACCACATTCTCGACTAGTCTCTAAGCTCCCCTCCGATTGGTCTGTCTGCTACAGGGACCACATTCTCGACTAGTCTCTAAGCTCCCCTCTGATTGGTCTGTCTGCTACAGGGACCACATTCTCGACTCGTCTCTAAGCTCCCCTCTGATTGGTCTGTCTGCTACAGGGACCACATTCTCGACTAGTCTCTAAGCTCCCCTCTGATTGGTCTGTCTGCTACAGGGACCACATTCTCGACTAGCCTCTAAGCTCCCCTCTGATTGGTCTGTCTGCTACAGGGACCACATTCTCGACTAGTCTCTAAGCTCCCCTCTGATTGGTCTGTCTGCTACAGGGACCACATTCTCGACTAGCCTCTAAGCTCCCCTCTGATTGGTCTGTGTGCTAGAGGGACTACATTCTCGACTAGTCTCTAAGCTCCCTCTGATTGGTCTGTCTGCTACAGGGACTACATTCTCGACTAGTCTCTAAGCTCCCCTCTGATTGGTCTGTCTGCTAGAGGGACCACACTCTCGACTACTCTCTAAGCTCCCCTCTGATTGGTCTGTCTGCTAGAGGGACCCATCCTCTGATTGGTCTGTCTGCTACAGTGATCACATTCCCGACTAGTCTCTAAGCCCCCCTCTGATTGGTCTGTCTGCTACAGGGACCACATTCTCGACTAGTCTCTAAGCTTCCCTCCGATTGGTCTGTCTGCTACAGGGACCACATTCTCGACTAGTCTCTAAGCTCCCCTCTGATTGGTCTGTCTGCTACAGGGACCACATTCTCGACTCGTCTCTAAGCTCCCCTCTGATTGGTCTGTCTGCTACAGTGATCACATTCCCGACTAGCCTCTAAGCTCCCCTCTGATTGGTCTTTCTGCCTCATGGACCACATTCTCGACTAGCCTCTAAGCTCCCCTCTGATTGGTCTGTCTGCTACAGGGACCACATTCTCGACTACTCTCTAAGCTCCCCTCTGATTGGTCTGTCTGCTAGAGGGACCCATCCTCTGATTGGTCTGTCTGCTACAGGGACCACATTCTCGACTAGTCTCTAAGCTCCCCTCTGATTGGTCTGTCTGCTACAGGGACCACATTCTCGACTAGCCTCTAAGCTCCCCTCTGATTGGTCTTTCTGCCTCATGGACCACATTCTCGACTAGTCTCTAAGCTCCCCTCTGATTGGTCTGTCTGCTACAGGGACCACATTCTCGACTAGCCTCTAAGCTCCCCTCTGATTGGTCTGTCTGCTACAGGGACCACATTCTCGACTAGTCTCTAAGCTCCCCTCTGATTGGTCTGTCTGCTACAGGGACCACATTCTCGACTCGTCTCTAAGCTCCCCTCTGATTGGTCTGTCTGCTAGAGGGACCACATTCTCGACTAGTCTCTATGCTCCCCTCTGATTGGTCTGTCTGCTACAGGGACCACATTCTCGACTCCTCTAAGCTCCCCTCTGATTGGTCTGTGTGCTAGAGGGACTACATTATCGACTAGTCTCTAATCTCCCCTCTGATTGGTCTGTCTGCTACAGGGACCACATTCCCGACTAGTCTCTAAGCTCCCCTATACGCTCCCTGCACTCCTCACACACAATTAAGTTGTTTTGCAATTTCGCTTGATTTTGACAAACGTACCCCAACCAGCGATACCCTTCCTCATCCTCGTTGTGTAGTTCGGGGACCATGAACATACGCTACAAAAACACCCAAAACGTCCTTTTTAGAAACAGAAACGCTGTCAGTGATGCAGGTCTTACAATGTTGTACACAAGCATGAGATTGTGTGATTCCAAAATGTATCCGCAACGATAAATTATGCTCCGTTTTGGTTGCTACTGGAGCGAAACCTCTCTGACCATTCTACCAGCAGACTACACGGAGAATGGAACAGCTGGATAAAGGGGTAGTGGCTCAGCGAAACCTCTCTGACCATTCTACCAGCAGACTACATGGAGAATGGAACAGCTGGATAAAGGGGTAGTGGCTCAGCGAAACCTCTCTGACCATTCTACCAGCAGACTACACGGAGAATGGAACAGCTGGATAAAGGGGTAGTGGCTCAGCGAAACCTCTCTGACCATTCTACCAGCAGACTACATGGAGAATGGAACAGCTGGATAAAGGGGTAGTGGCTCAGCGAAACCTCTCTGACCATTCTACCAGCAGACTACATGGAGAATGGAACAGCTGGATAAAGGGGTAGTGGCTCAGCGAAACCTCTCTGACCATTCTACCAGCAGACTACACGGAGAATGGAACAGCTGGATAAAGGGGTAGTGGCTCAGCGAAACCTCTCTGACCATTCTACCAGCAGACTACACGGAGAATGGAACAGCTGGATAAAGGGGTAGTGGCTCAGCGAAACCTCTCTGACCATTCTACCAGCAGACTACACGGAGAATGGAACAGCTGGATAAAGGGGTAGTGGCTCAGCGAAACCTCTCTGACCATTCTACCAGCAGACTACACGGAGAATGGAACAGCTGGATAAAGGGGTAGTGGCTCAGCGAAACCTCTCTGACCATTCTACCAGCAGACTACATGGAGAATGGAACAGCTGGATAAAGGGTAGTGGCTCAGCGAAACCTCTCTGACCATTCTACCAGCAGACTACACGGAGAATGGAACAGCTGGATAAAGGGTAGTGGCTCA
Source organism: Oncorhynchus tshawytscha (assembly GCF_018296145.1). NCBI lineage: Eukaryota > Metazoa > Chordata > Actinopteri > Salmoniformes > Salmonidae > Oncorhynchus > Oncorhynchus tshawytscha. Next base: position 35,820,204 of record NC_056457.1, on the reverse strand, counting down.
GCGAAACCTCTCTGACCATTCTACCAGCAGACTACACGGAGAATGGAACAGCTGGATAAAGGGGTAGTGGCTCAGCGAAACCTCTCTGACCATTCTACCAGCAGACTACACGGAGAATGGAACAGCTGGATAAAGGGGTAGTGGCTCAGCGAAACCTCTCTGACCATTCTACCAGCAGACTACACGGAGAATGGAACAGCTGGATAAAGGGGTAGTGGCTCAGCGAAACCTCTCTGACCATTCTACCAGCAGACTACACGGAGAATGGAACAGCTGGATAAAGGGGTAGTGGCTCAAGTCGCAAAATGGAATGTGTACACCATCTAAAGACCTGCATCACTGAGAGCGTTTCTGTTTCTAAAAAGGACGTTTTGGGGTGTTTTTGTAGCGTTTGTTCATGTTCTTTCCGTACTACACAAAGAGGGTGAGGAAGGGTACGTTTGTCAAAAACAAGTGAAATCGCAAAACAAAAAGTGTCTGGCCCCTTGGTTGTAAAAAGGCACTCTCTCACTCCCTCGTTCACTCCCCTCGTTCACTCCCTCTCTCACTCCCTCGTTCACTCCCTCTCTCACTCCCTCTCTCACTCCCTCGTTCACTCCCTCTCTCACTCCCTCGTTCACTCCCTCTCTCACTCCCTCGTTCCTCCCTCTCCTCCCTCGTTCACTCCCTCTCTCACTCCCTCATTCACTCCCTCTCTCCTCCCTCTCTCCTCCTTCTCTCACTCCCTCTCTCACTCCCTCAGTCACTCCCTCCCTCACTCCCTCGTTCACTCCCTCGTCCACTCCCTCTCTCTCACTCCCTCTCTCACTCCCTCAGTCACTCCCTCAGTCACTCCTTCTCTCACTCCCTCTCTCACTCCCTCAGTCACTCCCTCCCTCACTCCCTCGTTCACTCCCTCGTCCACTCCCTCTCTCACTCCCTCTCTCCTCCCTCAGTCACTCCCTCAGTCACTCCCTCTCTCACTCCCTCTCTCACTCCCTAGTTCACTCCCTCTCTCACTCCCTCGTTAACTCCCTTCTCACTCACTCTCCCACTCCCTCGTTCACTCCCTCTCTCACTCCCTCGTTCACTCCCTTTCTCACTCACTCTCCCACTCCCTCGTTCACTCCCTCGTTCACTCCCTCTCAATCCCTCGTTCACTCCCTCGTTCACTCCCTCTCTCACTCCCTCGTTCACTCCCTTTCTCACTCACTCTCTCACTCCCTCTTTCACTCCCTCTCTCACTCCCTCGTTCACTCCTTTCTCACTCACTCTCTCCTCCCTCTTTCACTACCTCTCCCACTCCCTCAGTCACACCCTGTCTCACCCCCTCTCTCACTCCCTTGGTCACACTCTCTCTCACCCCCTCTCTCACCCCTCTCTCACTCCTTTGGTCACACCCTCTCTCACTCCCTCGGTCATCCCCTCTCTCTCACTCCCTCGGTCACCCTCTCTCTCACTCCCTTGGTCACACCCTCTCTCACTCCCTCGTTCACCCCTCTCTCACCCCTCTCTCACCCCCTCTCTCACTCCCTTGGTCAATCCCTCTCTCACGCCCTCTCTCACCCCCTCTCTCACTCCCTCGGTCACCCCTCTCTCACTCCCTCGGTCACCCCCTCTCTCACTCCCTTGGTCACTCCCTCGTTCACTCCCTCGGTCACTCCCTCTCTCCTCCCTCGTTCCTCCCTCTCTCACTCCCTCTCTCACTCCCTCTCTCACTCCCTCTCTCACCCCTCTCTCACCCCCTCTCTCTCCCTCTCTCACTCCCCACTCTCCTCCCTCTCTCACTCCCTCATTCACTCCCTCATTCACCCCCTCGTTCACTCCCTCTCCCACTCCCTCGGTCACCCCTGTCTCACCCCCTCTCTCACTCCCTTGGTCACACCCTCTCTCACCCCCTCTCTCACTCCCTTGGTCACCCCCTCTCTCACTCCCTTGGTCACTCCCTTATTCACTCCCTCGGTCACTCCTTCTCTCACCCCCTCTTTCCTCCCTCAGTCACTCCCTCGGTCACCCCTCTCTCACTCCCTTGGTCACTCCCTCGTTCACTCCCTCGGTCACTCCTTCTCTCACCCCCTCTCTCACTCCCTCGTTCACTCCCTCAGTCACTCCCTCTCTCACTCCCTCTCTCACCCCTCTCTCCTCCCTCTCTCACTCCCTCGTTCCTCCCTCAGTCACTCCTTCGTTCACTCCCTCTCTCACTCCCTCATTCACCCCCTCATTCACTCCCTAGTTCACTCCCTCAGTCACTCCCTCTCTCACCCCCTCTCTCACCCCATCTCACTCCATCTCTCACTCCCTCTCCCTCTCTCTCTCTCAGAAACTAACTGTAATTCTTGTTCAGTACACTCACTCGATCTCTCTCGCTCTCTCTCTCTCTCTCTCTCTCCCTTCTCTTTCTTTCTCTCTCTCTCTCTCCCACTAGCTATGTCCCTCTCTCTATATACTGTAGCTCTCGTTTTCTCTCACTTTCTCTCTCGTCTCTGTATGTTTGGACCAGAACAGATAGTCTCTGTGGAGCATCATGTCATAACAGGCCTGATTGCAGAGCTCTGTGGAATGCTGCTTAGTTGACCTCCCAGGATGAGGGTCGCCAGTGATGTCATCACACACACACATTATCACAGTACCAAACACACACACACACACACACACACACACACACACACACACACACACACACACACACACACACACACACACACACACACACACACACACACACACACACATCCTCACAGTGTGATTTCCCTGTGTCCTGTCACTGTCTGTGGAGGGGGGAGGGGGCTCCATCCAAGCCAGCCACAACCAGGTAGGCTACCTAACCAACTACACACCTGGAGGAGGGAGCTCCTTCCAAGCCAGCCACAACCAGGTAGGCTAACTAACCAACTACACACCTGGAGGAGGGAGCTCCTTCCAAGCCAGCCACAACCAGGTAGGCTAACTAACCAGACAAAACTATGTAGTGTTACTTCTCTCTGTCTCACACTACCACCCACATCACAATACCACCCACATCACAATACCACCCACATCACACTACCACCCACATCACAATACCACCCACATCACAATACCACCACATCACAATACCACCACATCACAACACCCCACATCACAATACCACCCACATCACAATGCCATCCACACATCACAATATCACCCACACATCACACTACCACCCACACATCACAATACCACCCACATCACAATACCACCCACATCACAATACCACCCACATCACAATACCACCCACATCACAATGCCACCCACATCACAATACCACCCACATCACAATACCACCCACATCACAATACCACCCACATGACAATACCACCCGCATCACAACACCCCCACATCACAATGCCACCCACATCACAATACCACCCACATCACAATACCCCACATCACAATGCCACCCACATCACAATACCACCCACATCACAACACCCCATATCACAATACCACCCACATCACAATACCACCCGCATCCACAACACCCCCACATCCACAATGCCACCCACATCACAATACCCCCACATCACAATACCCCCACATCACAATACCACCCACATCACAATACCACCCGCATCACAATACCACCCACATCACAATGCCACCCACATCACAATACCCCACATCACAATACCACCCACATCACAATACCACCCGCATCACAATACCACCCACATCGCAATACCACCCACATCACAATGCCACCCACATCACAATACCACCCACATCACAATACCACCCACATCACAACACCACCCACATGACAATACCACCCGCATCACAACACCCCCACATCACAATGCCACCCACATCACAATACCACCCACATCACAATACCCCACATCACAATACCCCCACATCACAATACCACCCACATCACAATACCACCCGCATCACAATACCACCCACATCACAACACCCCCCACATCACAATGCCACCCACATCACAATACCCCCCACATCACAATGCCCCCACATCACAATACCACCCACATCACAATACCACCCGCATCACAATACCACCCACATCACAATGCCACCCACATCACAATGCCCCCACATCACAATACCACCCACATCACAATACCACCCGCATCACAATACCACCCACATCACAATACCACCCACATCACAATGCCACCCACATCACAATACCACCCACATCACAATACCACCCACATCACAACACCCCCACATCACAATACCACCCACATCACAATACCACCCACATCACAATACCACCCACATCACAATGCCACCCACACACCACAATACTACATGCCTTCTATTACTGTGTATCTGGTAGGTTTCACCATTGGCTCTAGTTTAGTGTCTTCCTTGGTAGGTCCTATGATAGACTAGTGTCCTGTACAGGGGTGTACTGTACATCAGAAACAGGAGATATACTAGTGTCCTGTCCAGGGGTGTACTGTACATCAAGCTGTCTCACTACAGAAACAGGAGATAGACTAGTGTCCTGTCCAGGGGTGTCCTGTCCAGGGGTTGTCCTGGTACATCAAGCTGTCTCCCTACAGAAACAGGAGATAGACTAGTGTCCTGTCCAGGGGGTGTCCTGTACATCAAGCTGCTACAGAAACAGGAGATAGACTAGTGTCCTGTCCAGGGGGTGTCCTGTACATCAAGCTGTCTCACTACAGAAACAGGAGATAGACTAGTGTCCTGTCCAGGGGGTGTACTGGTACATCAAGCTGTCTCACTACAGAAACAGGAGACAGACTAGTGTCCTGTCCAGGGGGTGTACTGGTACATCAAGCTGTCTCACTACAGAAACAGGAGACAGACTAGTGTCCTGTCCAGGGGGTGTTCTGTCCAGGGGGTGTCCTGTACATCAAGCTGTCTCACTACAGAAACAGGAGACAGACTAGTGTCCTGTCCAGGGGGTGTCCTGGGAACTCCCTTATTTTGTTCCCTACCTTTTAATTTTTTTATTATTATTATCTAGCAAAGCATTTTTTTTATGCTGCTGCTACTCTGTTTATTATCTAGGCATAGTCACTTTAATTTTACCTACATGAACATATTACCTCAATTACCTCGACTAACCTGTGCCCCCACACATTGACTCTGTACCGGTACCCCTCTGTAACCTGTGCCCCCACACATTGACTGTACCGGTACACCCTGTATAAACCCTCGTAACTGTTATTTTATTGTTAATTTATTTTATTTATTTCGTTTTTATTCTTTTTTCTTAACTGCATTGTTGGTTAAGGGATTGTAAATAAACATTTCACAGTAAGGTCTACCTACACCTGTTGTATTCAGAGCATTTGACAAATGTTGGTTTGATTTGCTGGCTGTGTTTTAGGAGGTGTGTCTATCCGACCATAATTTATGATACTATTCGAATAGTGAGGTGTGTGTGACAATCAGTCGTGCAGCGCTGTTCAGGCCCCTGCTCGTTGTTTTCAGGAATAAAGAGAGTGTGTGTGTGTATGTGTGTGTGTGTGTGTGTGTGTGTGTGTGTGTGTGTGTGTGTGTGTGTGTGTGTGTGTGTGTGTGTGTGACAGCCAACCAGGCACTGTCCAGTCCCCAGCTTGCTGTATTCAGGAGGTGGCTCTTTATCCTGCTCCTCCCAAGCAGAAAACCTGTTGCTTACGTTATCTAATCTAAACATAGAACACCCCTTTGTTCCCATATCCTTTAAATCCTCCTCTCCTCTCCTCTCCTCTCCTCTCCTCTCCTCTCCTCTCCTCTCCTCTCCTCTCCTCTCCTCTCCTCTCCTCTCCTCTCCTCTCCTCTCCCTCTCCTCTCTTCTCTTCTCTTCTCTTCTCGTCGCTTCTCCTTTCCCCTCCCTCCTCTCCCCTTCTCTCCTCCAGTCACCATACTCTCCTCTCCTCTCCTCTCCTCTCCTCTCCTCTCCTCTCCTCTCCTCTCCTCTCCTCTCCTCTCCTCTCCTCTCCTCTCCTCTCCTCTCTTCTCTTCTCTTCTCTTCTCTTCTCTTCTCTTCTCGTCGCTTCTCCTTTCCCCTCCCCTCCTCTCCCCTTCTCTCCTCCAGTCACCATACTCTCCTCTCCTCTCCTCTCCTCTCCTCTCCTCTCCTCTCCTCTCCTCTCCTCTCCTCTCCTCTCCTCTCCTCTCCTCTCCTCTCCCTCTCCTCTCCTCTCCTCTCTCTCTTCTCCTCTCCTCTCCTCTCCTCTCCTCTCCTCTCCTCTCCTCTCCTCTCTTCTCTTCTCCTCTCCTCTCCTCTCCTCTCCTCTCCTCTCCTCTCCTCTCCTCTCCTCTCTTCTCCTCTCCTCTCCTCTCCTCTCCTCTCCTCTCCTCTCCTCTCCTCTCCTCTCCTCTCCTCTCCTCTCCTCTCTTCTCCTGTCCTCTCTTCTCTTCTCTTCTCTTCTCTTCTCTTCTCTTCTCTTCTCTTCTCTTCTCTTCTCTTCTCTTCTCTTCTCTTCTCTTCTCTTCTCTTCTCTTCTCTTCTCTTCTCTTGTCTTGTCTTGTCTTGTCTTGTCTTGTCTTCTCTTCTCCTCTCCTCTCCTCTCCTCTCCTCTCCTTTCCTTTCCTCTCCTCTCCTCTCTCCCGCCTTAATAAAGCCTTTCTGACCAAGGACCACTGGCTGAGAGGGGGGTTAGCGCCATACAGCTCAATGAGAGTTCCAGCCATAGAGTTAGATAGAGGACTCATCTTTTTATCTGTGCCATTATAGAGTACCACAGAATGAGTCATAAGAACCATAAAACATAGCAGTCAAACTCGGTTCCAATTGTTTTTTCACCATTCATTTTTCCCATTGGGGATTTTAGTAACACTTGGCTTACCCAGGCGTGACATTTTGATGACAGTGTAAGTCGCTCATGCTAATTAGCTGCCAATGCGGCTATCATGAAGAACTACAAATTCTACGACGACCTGGACAAGAAACTGCCGAATTGAGGTAAAGGTAAGAACGTCTGGATTAGCCTCCCGAGTGGCGCAGTGGTTTAAGGGTTAGGGTTAGGGTCTAAGGCACTGCATCACAGTGTGTGTCGTCACTACAGCCTGGGATCGAACCCAGGCTGTGTCACAACTGGCCGTGATTGAGAGTTCCATAGGGCGGCGCACAATTGGCCCAACGTTGTCCGGGTTAGGGAGGGGTTTGGGGAGGGGTTAGGGAGGAGTTTGGCCATTGAGCTTTACTTGGCTCATCGCACTCTCACGACTCCTAGTGGCGTGCTGATCTGACTTTGTGGTCATCAGTTGAACGGTGTTTCCTCTGACACCATTGGTGCAGCTGGCTTCCGAGGTTAAGCGGGTGGGTGTTCGGCGGGTCATGTTTCGAAGGATGCATGACTCGACCTTCGCCTCTCCCGAGCCCGTTGGGGAGTTGCAGCGATGAGACAAGATAGTAATCCTGAAATTGGTGATTTAAAAAAAAACTCACCTTGTCCGAGAGAAATTGACATGGTTATTCCAAACGTCACGCAAGGGTAAGCCTACACAAAACATAGTCCTTAATTGAAGTATTTCTAAAAAGGGAAAAATGAATGGTGAAAACGATTGGAACTGTTTCCCTGTTTGACCGCTAGGTTTTATGGGTATTATAACACCTCCACTGTGGGCCTTGATGGCGTCTGTGACAGCATGGGCAGCATCTCCATTTTAAAGTATGATATTTTCTACTTTGTTTGACAAAAAAAGCATAAAGCAAACGTTGGTAAATTACCACCAACTGCAGAGCTGGAATCCTGAACCAAATCTTGCCATTCATTTATTGTGGCCACTAGATGGCGACGATATAGATTAAAGCCATTTACAAACCATTTGGCAACCCAATTTAAAGAAGAAAAAAATGCTCTGCTCATTGGCTGATCGTTCTCAAACCATAGGAATCCCCACCCAGTTAAAATACTACTTTAAAATGGTGGAACCTCTTAATGGAAATGTCCATGTTCATCTAGAGAAGTGGTCACCAACCTTTCCTGAGTCATGATCACTTCCTGAGTCATGATCACTTCCTGAGTCAAGATTACTTTCTGAGTCAAGATTACTTTCTGAGTCAAGATCACTTTCGGAGTCAAGATCACTTCCTGGGTCAAGATGCAAACCAAGATCTACTGCTCAGATGTATTTTTTAAACTTTAAAAAATGTAAGGCTATGCAACATTAACCAATTAAAAACAGTTCTGTAGCACTGAGGTTTGTACAGTAGGTTATAGGCCCAATACATTATCACTGCATATTGGCTTTGCTTGAATTGCCCTGCCAATGTTGTTATTTTCTATCCATTTTGGGTGTATGATCACACTGGTATTAGATCATTTGTTGTATTACTTGTGAGACACAGCTGAGGGAGCATATAATTAGCTCATTTTTTTATTTGACAGGACTGATGGCCTACATCTGATGATCCGTTGGAGGGAGATGATGAGGTTGCCTCTCCCTCCTCTTTGCCTCCTCTCTACCTCCTCTCTCCCTCCTCTCTCCCTCCTCTCTGACTCCTCTCTGCCTCCTCTCTGCCCCCTCTCTCCCTCCTCTATCTCTCCTCTCTCCCTCCTCTCTGCCTCCTCTCTGCCTCCTCTCTCCCTCCTCTATCCCTCCTCTCTCCCTCCTCTCTGACTCCTCTCTCCCTCCCTCTCTGCCTCCTCTCTCCCTCCTCTATCCCTCCTCTCTCCCTCCTCTATCCCTCCTCTCTCCCTCCTCTATCCCTCCTCTCTCCCTCCTCTCTGACTCCTCTCTCCCTCCTCTCTGCCTCCTCTCTCCCTCCTCTCTGACTCCTCTCTGCCTCCTCTCTCCCTCCTCTCTGCCTCCTCTCTGCCTCCTCTCTCCCTCCTCTCTGCCTCCTCTCTCCCTCCTCTCTCCCTCCTCCTCTCCCTCCTCTGTGCCTCCTCTCTCCCCTCCTCTCTGACTCCTCTCTGCCTCCTCTCTCCCTCCTCTCTGCCTCCTCTCTGCCTCCTCTCTGCCTCCTCTCTCCCTCCTCTCTCCCTCCTCTCTCCCTCCTTCCACAGAGAAAAGGGGACACAGTCTTCCAGCTGATGGCGAAACTTAAATCACACTGCATTACTTCTTCCTCGTGCATCAATTCAATGTTGTTCCTCCTATGACCAGAGAAAGTGAAATATTCCTGGATATTATAAAAAGACCCAAACTGGAAATAATAACAAAGCAAGCTTATCGAAAACACCTGCATTTTATGGCTTATAAAACTGAGGAACTTAAGTGTTGACAGTTGACTGAGTAACAACTTTAACATGAAGTCATAAAAACAGCAGCTCTCTGCTGTATTCAGTGTCTCTTTCTAGTGATGGTTTTAAAATTTTTTGGAATCTCACAGGATCTTTGCCGAAGCTTTCCTGGTGTTTTTTTTTAATACAGTCTATGGCTCCAGGAAACTGTGCAGACATGGTGATCTGATTGGCCAGCGGTTAGGCCTTAAAGGTGCACTTGATTTGCTCTCTGGGCGGGTAGGCGGAGTTCTACCTTTCAGACACATGAGAACCCTCGGGCTGCTGAATCGCCAACGGCGCGAAATAAAACAAACAAATTGGAAAACAAGCTTTTATCATTTTTAAAATGTTTTATTCTTTATGTTTGGTGATCGACTAGGAATGGCTTGGAGATCAACCAGTCGATCGCACCGACCAGTTGTTGACCACTGATCTAGAGTCCTCTATCTACCTCTATGGTTCCGGCCAGCCAATGCAATACACAGCATAGCCTAGCGATGCCTGCCTGTTGTTGCCAAGAGCCGTGACCAACTGATAGGATGGAGGCTTCTCTCCAGACCCTGAGACCCAGCCCTCAAATAAACAACCTGACAAAAGAGGGGAGATTGAGGCGGAGGGGAGATAGAGAGACGGGGAGAGTGAGAGAGCCGGGGGCAGACAGAGTGAGAGCGACAGGGACAAAGAGACAGGAGAGAGAGACAGAGAGCGAGATGGAGAGAGAGACATGGAGAGAGAGAGATGGGGAAAGAGAGAGACAGGGAGAGATGGGACAGACAGAGTGAGAGCGACAGGGACAAAGAGACAGGAGAGAGAGACAGAGAGCGAGATGGAGAGAGAGACATGGAGAGAGAGAGATGGGGAAAGAGAGAGACAGGGAGAGATGGGACAGACAGAGTGAGAGCGACAGGGACAAAGAGACAGGAGAGAGAGACAGAGAGCGAGATGGAGAGAGAGACATGGAGAGAGAGAGATGGGGAAAGAGAGAGACAGGGAGAGAGAGAGACGGGGAGAGTGAGAGAGACGGGGAGAGAGAGACAGGAAGGGAGGGAGATAGAGAGACGGGGAGAGAGAGAGATTGGGACAGACAGAGTGAGAGCGACAGGGACAGAGAGACAGGAGAGAGAGACAGAGAGCGAGGGGGAGAGAGAGACAGGGAAAGAGAGAGATGGGGACAGAGAGAGTGAGAGCGACAGGGACAGAGAGACAGGAGAGAGAGACAGAGAGCGAGGGAGAGAGAGAGATGGGGACAGAGAGAGTGAGAGCGACAGGGACAGAGATACAGGAGAGAGAGACAGAGAGTGAGGGAGAGAGAGACAGGGAAAGAGAGACAGGAGAAAGAGACAGAGAGCGAGGGACAGAGAGACAGGAGAGGTAGAGAGACGGGGAGAGAGAGAGATGGGGACAGAGAGACAGGAGAGAGAGACAGAGAGCGAGGGACAGAGAGACAGGAGAGGTAGAGAGACGGGGAGAGAGAGAGATGGGGACAGAGAGACAGGAGAGAGAGACAGAGAGCGAGGGGGAGAGAGAGACAGGGAGAGATGGGACAGAGAGAGTGAGAGCGACAGGGACAGAGAGACAGGAGAGAGAGACAGAGAGCGAGGGAGAGAGAGAGATGGGGACAGAGAGAGTGAGAGCGACAGGGACAGAGAGACAGGAGAGAGAGACAGAGAGTGAGGGAGAGAGAGACAGGGAGAGAGAGACAGGAGAGAGAGACAGAGAGCGAGGGACAGAGAGACAGGAGAGGTAGAGAGACGGGGAGAGAGAGAGATGGGGACAGAGAGACAGGAGAGCGAGGGGGAGAGCGAAGGGGAGAGAGAGACAGGGAGAGATGGGACAGAGAGAGTGAGAGCGACAGGGACAGAGAGACAGGAGAGAGAGACAGAGAGCGAGGGAGAGAGAGAGATGGGGACAGAGAGAGTGAGAGCGACAGGGACAGAGAGACAGGAGAGAGAGACAGAGAGTGAGGGAGAGAGAGACAGGGAGAGAGAGACAGAGAGCGAGGGACAGAGAGACAGGAGAGGTAGAGAGACGGGGAGAGAGAGAGATGGGGACAGAGAGACAGGAGAGAGAGAGACAGAGAGCGAGGGGGAGAGAGACAGGGAGATGTAGAGAGTGTAATTATACAGAGCTGTAAATGTGGTGAGTGGGTATGAATGAATGGCACATCTCTGAGCCGGGAGAGATAACTTTTGTTTCCTGGAGCTCATCAAACACACGGAGATACACACAGTGTTAGCACACATAGATAGAGTTACAAGACTTAAACTCACATACACACACACACAGTTCTGTCATAATGTCTCAGGGGATTTCCTGCTGCTTATCATCAGTCAAATGGATGTTTCTGTTCTGTCACATGGAATAGAATGATGGATGAAGATTCTAAACATTCTATTCTTCCCTCTGGTTGGTCCTGCCCAGTGTGATATAGGATGGAAGGGACGGATATGGCTGGGTTGGTACCCATAAAACCCCTCTAATCAGGGCCTGATTTAGACCTGGGACACCAGGTGGGTGATTCCTCTCTAATCAGGGGCTGATTTAGACCTGGGACACCAGGTGGGTGATTCCCCTCTAATCAGGGGCTGATTTAGACCTGGGACACCAGGTGGGTGATTCCCCTCTAATCAGGGGCTGATTTAGACCTGGGACATCAGGTGGGTGATTCTCCACTAATCAGGGACTGATTTAGACCTGGGACACCAGGTAGGTGATTCCTCTCTAATCAGGGACTGATTTAGACCTGGGACACCAGGTGGGTGATTCTCCACTAATCAGGGACTGATTTAGACCTGGGACACCAGGTAGGTGATTCCTCTCTAATCAGGGACTGATTTAGACCTGGGACACCAGGTGGGGGATTCCCCTCTAATCAGGGACTGATTTAGACCTGGGACACCAGGTGGGTGATTCCTCTCTAATCAGGGTCTGGTTTAGACCTGGGACACCAGGTGGGTGATTCCCCTCTAATCAGAGACTGGTTTAGACCTGGGACACCAGGTGGGTGATTCCCTCTAATCAGGGACTGATTTAGACCTGGGACACCAGGTGGGTGATTCCCCTCTAATCAGGGACTGATTTAGACCTGGGACACCAGGTGGGTGATTCCCCTCAATCAGGGACTGATTTAGACCTGGGACACCAGGTGGGTGATTCCCCACTAATCAGGGACTGATTTAGACCTGGGACACCAGGTGGGTGATTCCCCAATAATCAGGGACTGATTTAGACCTGGGACACCAGGTGGGTGATTCCCCTCTAATCAGGGACTGATTTAGACCTGGGACACCAGGTGGGTTATTCCCCAATCAGGGACTGATTTAGACCTGGGACACCAGGTGGGTTATTCCCCCAATCAGGGACTGATTTAGACCTGGGACACCAGGTGGGTTATTCCCCTCTAATCAGGGACTGATTTCGACCTGGGACACCAAGTGGGGGATTCCCCAATCAGGGACTGATTTAGACCTGGGACACCAGGTGGGTTATTCCCCTCTAATCAGGGACTGATTTAGACCTGGGACACCAAGTGGGGGATTCCCCTCTAATCAGGGTGCTGATATAGACCTGGGACACCAAGTGGGGGATTCCCCCTCTAATCAGGGTGCTGATATAGACCTGGGACACCAGGTGGGGGATTCCCCTCTAATCAGGGTGCTGATATAGACCTGGGACACCAGGTGGGGATTCCCCTCAATCAGGGTGCTGATATAGACCTGGGACACCAGGTGGGGATTCCCCCAATCAGGGTGCTGATATAGACCTGGGACACCAGGTGGGGGATTCCCCTCTAATCAGGGTGCTGATATAGACCTGGGACACCAAGTGGGTGCCATTCATTATGAGGTAGAACAGAAAATCAGCAGTACTTGTGTGCCATCTGTGTGCCATCTGTGTGCCATCTGTGTGCCATCTGTGTGCCATCTGTGTGCCATCTGTGTGCCATCTGTGTGCCATCTGCCCAACATGTCAGCCTCAGTCCAGAGATTTTGAATTTACAACCTGAGATAACAGAACCTGGGTGTAGTAGAGATAGAGAGAGAGAGAGCGAGAGAGAGAGAGAGAAAAAAAAGAGAGAAAAATAGAGAGAAAAAGAGAGAGAATGAACACAGAACCACAGACATTTTGAGACCAGGGTCTCATTTCCCAGGGTGCCTTGATCACAACTATACAACAACCAATACAATGTAAAACAAAAACAGCAATCAATACGAAACGCAACATTTATTCAAATCAGTTACAGTCCTCAGCTACTAGGTCCTTAATCGACACCCTAAATTGACCGAGCAGCACCTGAACATCTAATTGTAATGACTTCTGCAAGTTGTCACAACAGAGAGCCACATATAAAAAAAAAAAAATTAAAAACAGAATTAACTTATTCGGTAGACACCTGAGGAACCTGAAGGGTTAACTAACACTGTGAACAGGTATCTGGTGTTGTTATACTTCAGCCACGGAGTTAGGTAAGTCATATGCTGGTATAGTAGATCTCTGTAAACATAAAAAGGGGACTAGTTGAGAACACCTTTATTTAACCAGGTTAGGCTAGTTGAGAACACCTTTATTTAACCAGGTTAGGCTAGTTGAGAACACCTTTATTTAATCAGGTAGGCTAGTTGAGAACACCTTTATTTAACCAGGTTAGGCTAGTTGAGAACACCTTTATTTAACCAGGTTAGGCTAGTTGAGAACACCTTTATTTAACCAGGTTAGGCTAGTTGAGAACACCTTTATTTAATCAGGTAGGCTAGTTGAGAACACCTTTATTTAACCAGGTTAGGCTAGTTGAGAACACCTTTATTTAACCAGGTTAGGCTAGTTGAGAACACCTTTATTTAATCAGGTTAGACTAGTTGAGAACACCTTTATTTAACCAGGTTAGGCTAGTTGAGAACACCTTTATTTAATCAGGTTAGGCTAGTTGAGAACACCTTTATTTAATCAGGTAGGCTAGTTGAGAACACCTTTATTTAACCAGGTTAGGCTAGTTGAGAACACCTTTATTTAACCAGGTTAGGCTAGTTGAGAACACCTTTATTTAATCAGGTTAGGCTAGTTGAGAACACCTTTATTTAACCAGGTTAGGCTAGTTGAGAACACCTTTATTTAACCAGGTAGGCTAGTTGAGAACACCTTTATTTAACCAGGTAGGCTAGTTGAGAACACCTTTATTTAACCAGGTAGGCAAGTTGAGAACACCTTTATTTAACCAGGTAGGCTAGTTGAGAACACCTTTATTTAACCAGGTAGGCTAGTTGAGAACAAGTTCTCATTTATAACTGCGACCCTGACCAAGATAAAGCAAAGCAGTTCGACACAAACAACAACGACACAGTTACACATGGAGTAAAACAAACATACAGTCAATAATACAGTAGAACAAACTCTATATACAGTAAATGAGGAAAGATAAGGGAGGTTTGGCAATAAATAGGCCATGGAGGAGAAGTAAATACTATATAGCAATTAGACACTAGAGTGGTTGATGAGGCCATGGAGGAGAAGTAAATACTATATAGCAATTAGACACTAGAGTGGTTGATGAGGCCATGGTGGAGAAGTAATTACAATATACCAATTAGACACTAGAGTGGTTGATGATGCCATGGAGGAGAAGTAAATACTATATATCAATTAGACACTAGAGTGGTTGATGAGGCCATGGTGGAGAAGTAATTACAATATACCAATTAGACACTAGAGTGGTTGATGTGCAGAAGATGAATGTGCAAGTAGAGACACAGGGGTGCAAAGGAGCAAGATAAATAAATAAATACAGTATGGGGATGTGATGAGTGATGAGTATTAAAACTGTCACCTGTGATAAAACGAATGATGCTAGTAGATGCTGGTAGACGCCAATCAAGTGTTTAAGAGTTTAAGAGTTTAAGTTGGCTGCTGCATTTGGAAAATTGTGCATCAATCAAGAACTGGTTGGAACAATTTGCTTCCTGCTGTTTAGGGAAAGGCAAGATATAGTTCTAAAAAAGGAAGCCCACTTTAAATCTTAGCTTTTTAACTTATCTTATTATTTAATTTATCTTAGCTCATCGGTATGTTTTTCTGTCAAATTCTTGTCAATCCAAAAGCCCAGATGTTTATAGGCAGAGAACCCATCCAATAAATCAATATGTAGTCCATCTGAGAAACGTTTTAGAGAACAACATACACTGAGTGTATAAAACCGTAGGGATGGTGCCAGGTTTCCTCCATACGTGAGGCTGCCACCACCGTGCTTCACCGTAAGGATGGTGCCAGGTTTCCTCCAGACGTGACGCTGCCACCACCATGCTTCATCGTAAGGGATGGTGCCAGGTTTCCTCCAGACGCCACCACCGTGACGCTGCCACCACCATGCTTCACCGTAAGGATGGTGCCAGGTTTCCTCCAGAGGTGAGGCTGCCACCACCATGCTTCACCGTAGGGATGGTGCCAGGTTTCCTCCAGAGGTGAGGCTGCCACCACCATGCTGTGAAAAATCCGACCCACTTATATTCATAACTACATTGTTGATTCTGAATGACAACTTTAAACTACTACATTTCTAACTTGCTAGCTACCTAATTGTTTTGTTTCAGCGATCCTGATTTCATTCATCTGTAATATGTTAGGCAGAATGGATTATTTTAGACTAGTTAGGCAGAGTGGATTATTTTATACTAGTTAGGCAGAGTGGATTATTTTAGACTAGTTAGGCAAAATTGATTATTTTAGACTAGTTAGACAGAGTGGATTATTTTAGACTAGTTAGGCAGAGTGGATTATTTTAGACTAGTTAGGCAGAGTGGATTATTTTAGACTAGTTAGACAGAATGGATTCTGTTTGGTTAACAACAAGCTACACAACAGCAGTCTACCAGTATTGTAATGGGCACACATCATAAAAAGTACATTGAAAAGTTTGTTTTATTAAATTAAATGAACATCCCGTGCACATCCCTAGCTTTCTATGCGAGAACCTTTCCTTGTTCATTAGTTCACTGAGAAGTTGTGGGACTTTTCTCTTCAGGTCAGCAACTACATCAATTACAAAGTGGAACACGTTTTTGAAAGTTTCCATTGTGATGTAATGTAACATTTCCCTCTCCCTGTAACTGGCCTTTGGTTATCAGCGGAGATAGATGGGTTAAGATACACCCCCATCTGTGGACAACCTTACACAAGCATGCTACCTTTACCTTATACAAGCCTCCCTCCCTCCCTCTCTCTCTCTCTTTTTTGATCCTTCTCTCTCTCTCTCTCTCTCCCTCTCTCCCTCTACCTCCTTCCTTACCCCCTTCACTCCCTCCTTACCTCCCTGCTTCCCTCTCTCTCGCCCTCCTTCCGTCTACCTTCCTCCACTCGCCACTCAAACACCACCCACTCACCACCCAAAACAGAATTTGGATATTTGAATTGGTTCAAACACACACTCTCTCTCTCTCTCTCTCTCTCTCTCTCTCTCTCTCTCTCTCTCTCTCTCTCTCTCACACACACACACTTTAACACCAAGCACCACAAGTCTTCCCCACAGAACAAAAACATACTCCACAATGAATTGGGCGTCTGACCTTGCCCCCAGTGAGCACTTGTTTGCTACCAGCCAAGCAGAGAGTATTATATATATATATAATATACAATCCATTCAATATCAATATCCACTCAATATATATAGGAATGAATATAATATGTAATCACTCAATATCAATATCCACTCAATATATAATAGTATTATATATTGTTATATATAGTATTATATATATATATATGTATATATATTGAGTGGATATTGATATTGAGTGGATTATATATTATGTTTAATCCTGTCGGCTAGGGCCCTTTCATAGGGGCAGGGTGGGGGTGAGATGGGTTGTGGGATGTTGGAGGTTGACACCTGGTGGGGGGTTCAGTCTGTGGGAGAATGAGTGTAGCAGGATGGTCCTGTAGTGTAGCAGGATGGTCCTTTAGAGTAGCAGGATGGTCCTGTAGTGTAGCAGGATGGTCCTGTAGTGTCGAAGGATGGTCCTGTAGTGTAGCAGGATGGTCCTGTAGTGTAGCAGGATGGTCCTGTAGTGTAGCAGGATGGTCCTGTCTGTCTGTCAGTCTGTCTGTCTGTCTGCTGTCTGTCTGTCCTGTCTGTGTAGCTGTCTGTCTGTCTGTGTAGCAGGATGGTCTGTCTGTCAGGATGGTCTGTCTGTCTGTCTGTCTGTCTGGTAAGTCTGTCTGTCTGTCGGTTGGTAAGTCTGTCTGTCTGTCTGTCTGTCTGTCTGTCTGTCTGTCTGTCTGTCTGTCTGTCTGTCTGTCTGTCTGTCTGTCTGTCTGTCTGTCTGTCTGTCTGTCTGTCTGTCTGTTGGTAAGTCTGTCTGTGTGTCTGTTGGTAAGTCTGTCTGTCTGTCTGTTGGTAAGTCTGTCTGTCTGTCTGTCTCTTGGTAAGTCTGTCTGTCTGTTGGTAAGTCTGTCTGTCTGTCGGTTGGTAAGTCTGTCTGTCTGTCTGTCTGTCTGTCTGTCTGTCTGTCTGTCTGTCTGTCTGTCTGTCTGTCTGTCTGTCTGTCTGTCTGTCTGTTTGTCTGTCTGTCTGTTGGTAAGTCTTTCTGTGTGTCTGTCTGTCTGTCTGTCTGTCTGTCTGTCTGTTGGTAAGTCTGTCTGTCTGTCTGTCTGTCTGTTGGTAAGTCTGTCTGTCTGTCTGTCTGTCTGTCTGTTGGTAAGTCTGTCTGTCTGTCTGTTGGTAAGTCTGTCTGTGTGTCTGTCTGACAGACTCGTCTTCCTGCCTGCTTGTCTATATCCTTTTCAGGGTTTCTGTTGACAATTTATCTGCCATTTGAGATATTATCCCTTCCGATTTGCATTGGGTTCATAAATAACCCCTAAGGGTTGTCCAACGACGGTGCTCATAATGACAGAATCACATTTATCAAATCATGACAGAAAAGATGAAAAATGTTTACATGATGGTAATGGTTCTGAAAATAACATTTGACTCCTGCAATGAAGACATAATGAAACCTAATTTTCAAACGTTTGACAAAATGCAAATTGTGGGAAAACTCTATTCTAAACAGCCCAACAGAGAAAACACCATTCTAAACAGCCCAACAGAGAAAACACCATTCTAAACAGCCCAACAGAGAAAACACCATTCTAAACAGCCCAACAGAGAAAACACCATTCTAAACAGCCCAACAGAGAAAACACATTCTAAACAGCCCATCAGAAAAACTACATTCTAAACAGCCCAACAGAGAAAAACACCATTCTAAACAGCCCATCAGAAAACTACATTCTAAACAGCCCAACAGAAAAACACCATTCTAAACAGATCAGAAAAACTACATTCTAAACAGCCCAACAGAGAAAACTACATTCTAAACAGCCCAACAGAGAAAACTACATTCTAAACAGCCCAACAGAGAAAACTACATTCTAAACAGCCCAACAGAGACAAAACACCATTCTAAACAGCCCATCAGAAAACTACATTCTAAACAGCCCAACAGAGAAAACTACATTCTAAACAGCCCAACAGAGAAAACTACATTCTAAACAACCCAACAGAGAAAACTACATTCTAAACAGCCCAACAGAGAAAACTACATTCTAAACAACCCAACAGAGAAAACTACATTCTAAACAACCCAACAGAGAAAACTACATTCTAAACAGCCCAACAGAGAAAACTACATTCTAAACAGCCCAACAGAGAAAACTACATTCTAAACAACCCAACAGAGAAAACTACATTCTAAACAACCCAACAGAGAAAACTACATTCTAAACAACAACTTGGAAAACTAATTCAAACAGAACAGAAAAACTACATTCTAAACAACCCAACAGAGAAAACTACATTCTAAACAACCCAACAGAGAAAACTACATTCTAAACAACCCAACAGAGAAAACTACATTCTAAACAACCCAACAGAGAAAACTACATTCTAAACAGCCCAACAGAGAAAACTACATTCTAAACAGCCCAACAGAGAAAACTACATTCTAAACAGCCCAACAGAGAAAACTCTATTCTAAACAGCCCAACAGAGAAAACTACATTCTAAACAACCCAACAGAGAAAACTCTATTCTAAACAACCCAACAGAGAAAACTACATTCTAAACAACCCAACAGAGAAAACTACATTCTAACCAACCCAACAGAGAAAACTACATTCTAAATGGCTCATCTGATAGCGATTCCATATGTGACAGAGTTGACAATCTCTGTTAGACACTTAGAAATACGGGTACTCAACAACTACGATGGGTTGCTAATATGACCCGGATTGGCTTCTGGACAACAATAGAAAGTTGAAATGAAAACCAATAGAACAAGAGAAAAATGGGGTTGGTCCAATAGGGAAGTACTTGGAAATACTTTTGCCAAAATGATATACTTACTACTGTCTATACATAAATTAATTAAATAATTCTAAATACTTAATCAGAATGCATGACTTAGCCACATGTACATATTCTTATTCCATCCTTTTAGATGTGTGTGTATTAGGTAGTTGTTGTTGAATTGTTAGATTACTTTTTAGATGCTACTGAACTGTCGGAACTAGAAGCACAAGCATATCGCTACACTCACATCTGTTGACCATGTGTATGTGACCCATGAACTCAGATTTGATTTGAGGAATAAAGGATCATTAGTTTCTTGTTTCAGATCACAAGCTCGTAGGCCTATCTGGGAAGCCCACGTGGCAACACACTAAGCTGATTATTGAGTTGCGGCTGTCAGAGAAAAGCATCTAAAACATGTTAAGATAATGTGTCATGAGTATGAAATTAAAATGTTGAGACGAGAAGAACGGGGGGGGGCTGTGTGGTGAAGATTTTGGCCAGTCTCTCCCCAGAATGGGGGGGGGTTCAGTCTGTGGGAGAATGAGTGTAGCTCTGCTGTCTCCTGCCAATTCTTGCACATTCATTGATTCATTGTGTGATTTCCCTTTTATTTACGATTTTGTAATCAATTCCCCATTATGTTCAGTATGTCATCAGTAGTAAATGTTCTGTTAATCACCATCGTTTGGTTACATACATTTCTGTGTTTGTTTTGATTGCTCCATGTGAGAAATGAGCGTGTGTCTGGTTTGTCTGCCCTGATAATGTTGAAGGAGCGTGTGTCTGGTTTGTCTGTCCTGATAATGTTGAAGGAGCGTGTGTCTGGTTTGTCTGTCCTGATAATGTTGAAGGAGCGTGTGTCTGGTTTGTCTGTCCTGATAATGTTGAAGGAGCGTGTGTCTGGTTTGTCTGTCCCTGATAATGTTGAAGGAGCATGTGTCTGGTTTGTCTGTCCCTGATAATGTTGAAGGAGCATGTGTCTGGTTTGTCTGTCCCTGATAATGTTGAAGGAGCATGTGTCTGGTTTGTCTGTCCTGATAATGTTGAAGGAGCGTGTGTCTGGTTTGTCTGTCCTGATAATGTTGAAGGAGCGTGTGTCTGGTTTGTCTGTCCTGATAATGTTGAAGGAGCGTGTGTCTGGTTTGTCTGTCCTGTGTGTCTGGTTTGTCTGTCCTGATAATGTTGAAGGAGCGTCCTGATAATGTTGAAGGAGCATGTGTCTGGTTTGTCTGTCCTGATAATGTTGAAGAAGCATGTGTCTGGTTTGTCTGTCCTGATAATGTTGAAGGAGCATGTGTCTGGTTTGTCTGTCCTGATAATGTTGAAGGAGCATGTGTCTGGTTTGTCTGTCCTGATAATGTTGAAGGAGCATGTGTCTGGTTTGTCTGTCCTGATAATGTTGAAGGAGCATGTGTCTGAGTTTGTCTGTTTGTCTGTAATGTTGAAGGATGTGTCTGTGTCTGTCCTGATAATGTTGAGGAGCATGTGTCTGGTTTGTCTGTCCTGATAATGTTGAAGGAGCGTGTCCTGTCTGAGCATGTGTCTGGTTTGTCTGTCCTGATAATGTTGAAGGAGCATGTGTCTGGTTTGTCTGTCCTGATAATGTTGAAGGAGCATGTGTCTGAGCATGTGTTTGTCTGTCCTGATAATGTTGAAGGAGCGTGTCCCTGAGCATGTGTCTGGTTTGTCTGTCCTGATAATGTTGAAGGAGCATGTGTCTGGTTTGTCTGTCCTGATAATGTTGAAGGAGCATGTGTCTGGTTTGTCTGTCCTGATAATGTTGAAGGAGTGTGTGTCTGGTTTGTCTGTCCTGATAATGTTGAAGGAGTGTGTGTCTGGTTTGTCTGTCCTGATAATGTTGAAGGAGCGTGTGTCTGGTTTGTCTGTCCTGATAATGTTGAAGGAGCATGTGTCTGGTTTGTCTGTCCTGATGATGTTGAAGGAGCATGTGTCTGGTTTGTCTGTCCTGATAATTTTGAAGGAGAGTGTCCCTGAGCATGTGTCTGGTTTGTCTGTCCTGATAATGTTGAAGGAGCGTGTCCCTGAGCATGTGTCTGGTTTGTCTGTCCTGATAATGTTGAAGGAGCATGTGTCTGGTTTGTCTGCCCTGATAATGTTGAAGGAGCGTGTCCCTGAGCATGTGTCTGGTTTGTCTGTCCTGATAATGTTGAAGGAGCATGTGTCTGTTTTGTCTGTCCTGATAATGTTGAAGGAGTGTGTGCCTGAGCATGTGTCTGGTTTGTCTGTCCTGATAATGTTGAAGGAGTGTGTGCCTGAGCATGTGTCTGGTTTGTCTGCCCTGATAATGTTGAAGGAGCGTGTCCCTGAGCATGTGTCTGGTTTGTCTGTCCTGATAATGTTGAAGGAGTGTGTGCCTGAGCATGTGTCTGGTTTGTCTGTCCTGATAATGTTGAAGGAGTGTGTGCCTGAGCATGTGTCTGGTTTGTCTGCCCTGATAATGTTGAAGGAGTGTGTGCCTGAGCATGTGTCTGGTTTGTCTGCCCTGATAATGTTGAAGGAGCGTGTCCCTGAGCATGTGTCTGGTTTGTCTGCCCTGATAATGTTGAAGGAGCGTGTGTCTGGTTTGTCTGTCCTGATAATGTTGAAGGAGCATGTGTCTGGTTTGTCTGTCCCTGATAATGTTGAAGGAGCATGTGTCTGGTTTGTCTGTCCCTGATAATGTTGAAGGAGCGTGTCCCTGAGCATGTGTCTGGTTTGTCTGCCCTGATAATGTTGAAGGAGCGTGTGTCTGGTTTGTCTGTCCTGATAATGTTGAAGGAGCATGTGTCTGGTTTGTCTGTCCTGATAATGTTGAAGGAGCGTGTGTCTGGTTTGTCTGTTCGGATAATGTTGAAGGAGCGTGTGCCTGAGCATGTGTCTGGTTTGTCTGTCATGATAATGTTGAAGGAGCATGTGTCTGGTTTGTCTGTCATGATAATGTTGAAGGAGCATGTGTCTGGTTTGTCTGTTCTGATAATGTTGAAGGGGCGTGTGTCTGGTTTGTCTGCCCTGATAATGGTGAAGGAGCGTGTGTCTGGTTTGTCTGCCCTGATAATGTTGAAGGAGCATGTGTCTGGTTTGTCTGCCCTGATAATGTTGAAGGAGCATGTGTCTGGTTTGTCTGTTCTGATAATGTTGAAGGGGCGTGTGTCTGGTTTGTCTGCCCTGATAATGGTGAAGGAGCGTGTGTCTGGTTTGTCTGTTCTGATAATGTTGAAGGAGCATGTGTCTGGTTTGTCTGTCCCTGATAATGTTGAAGGAGCATGTGTCTGGTTTGTCTGTCCCTGATAATGTTGAAGGAGCGTGTGCCTGAGCACACATTGAAATGGTCAGATAAAATGTAAGCTTCCCCAAAACTTGAAACTCACATTCCGCCTATGAAGTCTTTATAATATAGTATAATATAATTGCCTTCATGTTTCCATTTTAGCCTATAGGCTACTTTGAAGCAAGGTTAGACGTGCCTCAGAATATGAAGCAAAACATTCAGGTTTTCAAACAACAAATTTTGTTTTCAAAATGCCTACTGTCTCCAGTTCACATTGTGAAGTGGTGGGTAATGCGCTGAGAGCCTGTTGCCTGAACTTGAATGGTGAATGGGAGGCACGCTTCAATTACCAGTTGAGAACTAAAAATAGTAGCTCTTTTTAATCCTGCAACCTAAACTGTTTTTAACACGTGATTTCATTTAGAAGTATTATGCAATGAATGGGTTTATAGAAGCACGTTTTACTCCAGAAAGGAAACAGCTGAGGAGTTGCAGGATAAATCATGCTCAACATAGGCTCTGTTTGCTGTGCTCGTGGGACAGTCGTGTTAGATAAATAAGATGCACGATGACTAACAAAAATACACACACATTTAATTCCACTAAATTGTGCTAATTAACCTGTAGACTGATAAGCATGTCGGTCAAACGTTTTTTCATCAATTCATAAAAAGCATTATTTTGCTTTTTAGGGATATTTTTTTCTCCTAATCATTTTGGCCAGTAACAGTTGTATTTTAATTATGTGTTTATTTAACCATTATTTAACTAGGCAAATCAGTTAAGAACAAATTGTTAACTACAACGACGGCCTACCCCGGCCAAACCCTAACCCAGAAGACTCTGGGCCAATTGTATGCCGCCCTATGGGACTCCCAATCACGGCCGGTTGTGATACAGCCTGGAATTGAACCAGGGTATGTAGTGACGGCTCTAGCACTGAGATGCAGTGCCTAAGACCACTGTGATACAGCCTGGAATTGAACCAGGGTATGTAGTGACGGCTCTAGCACTGAGATGCAGTGCCTTAGACCACTGTGATACAACCTGGAATTGAACCAGGGTATGTAGTGACGGCTCTAGCACTGAGATGCAGTGCCTTAGACCACTGTGATACAGCCTGGAATTGAACCAGGGTATGTAGTGACGGCTCTAGCACTGAGATGCAGTGCCTTAGACCACTGTGATACAACCTGGAATTGAACCAGGGTATGTAGTGACGGCTCTAGCACTGAGATGCAGTGCCTTAGACCACTGTGATACAACCTGGAATTGAACCAGGGTATGTAGTGATGGCTCTAGCACTGAGATGCAGTGCCTAAAACAGCTTCGCCACTCAGGAGCCAAAAAGGGCTTTACATTTTCTGGGGGGGTCAATGGAAACGCTGGTCCCTTCAAAAAAGGACAAAAAGACATCACCTCATTTCACATTTTAATTTTCAGCGGGGCAGCCGATGTCTGCTCCTAATGGAGCCTGTGTGTTCCTTGGGTCATTATCATTACCTTGGGTCATTATCATTATATTTTCTCACTAGAATATCAACACAGATGGAATGATGAATAGGAATTTTAAGGCCTTTTAAAATCAATAAGAGAATATAGGACTGTCTATCTCTCCTTGTTATAGTGTAGTATCCCATAGAGGACTGGCCATCTCTCCTTGTTATAGTGTAGTATCCCATAGAGGACTGGCCATCTCTCCATGTTATACTGTAGTAGTATCTCATATAGGACTGGCCATGTCTCCTTGTTATAGTGTAGTATCCCATAGAGGACTGGCCATCTCTCCTTGTTATAGTGTAGTATCCCATAGAGGACTGGCCATCTCTCCATGTTATAGTGTAGTATCCCATATAGGACTGGCCATCTCTCCTTGTTATACTGTAGTAGTATCTCATATAGGACTGGCCATGTCTCCTTGTTATAGTGTAGTATCCCATATAGGACTGGCCATCTCTCCTTGTTATAGTGTAGTATCTCCTATAGGACTGGCCATCTCTCCTTGTTATAGTGTAGTATCTCATATAGGACTGGCCATCTCTCCATGTTATAGTGTAGTATCTCATATAGGACTGGCCATGTCTCCTTGTTATAGTGTAGTATCTCATATAGGACTGGCCATCTCTCCTTGTTATAGTGTAGTATCTCCTATAGGACTGGCCATCTCTCCATGTTATAGTGTAGTATCTCATATAGGACTGGCCATCTCTCCTTATTATAGTGTAGTATCTCATATAGGACTGGCCATCTCTCCTTGTTATAGTGTAGTATCTCATATAGGACTGGCCATCTCTCCATGTTATAGTGTAGTATCTCCTATAGGACTGGCCATCTCTCCATGTTATAGTGTAGTATCTCATATAGGACTGGCCATCTCTCCTTGTTATAGTGTAGTATCTCATATAGGACTGGCCATCTCTCCATGTTATAGTGTAGTATCTCATATAGGACTGGCCATCTCTCCTTGTTATAGTGTAGTATCTCTATAGGACTGGCCATCTCTCCATGTTATAGTGTAGTATCTCAGATAGGACTGGCCATCTCTCCATGTTATAGTGTAGTATCTCATATAGGACTGGCCATCTCTCCTTGTTATAGTGTAGTATCTCATATAGGACCGGCCATCTCTCCTTGTTATACTGTAGTATCTCATATAGGACTGGCCATTACTCCATGTTATAGTGTAGTATCTCATATAGGACCGGCCATCTCTCCTTGTTATAGTGTAGTATCTCATATAGGACTGGCCATCTCTCCTTGTTATACTGTAGTAGTATCCCGTATAGGACTGGCCATCTCTCCTTGTTATACTGTAGTAGTATCTCCTATAGGACTGGCCATCTCTCCTTGTTATGCTGTAGTAGTATCCCATATAGGACTGGCCATCTCTCCTTGTTATACTGTAGTAGTATCCCATATAGGACTGGCCATCTCTCCTTGTTATACTGTAGTAGTATCCCATATAGGACTGGCCATCTCTCCTTGTTATACTGTAGTAGTATCCCACATAGGACTGGCCATCTCTCCTTGTTATACTGTAGTAGTATCCCATATAGGACTGGCCATCTCTCCTTGTTATACTGTAGTAGTATCCCATATAGGACTGGCCATCTCTCCTTGTTATACTGTAGTAGTATCCCATATAGGACTGGCCATCTCTCTTGTTATACTGTAGTATCCCCATATAGGACTGGCCATCTCTCCTTGTTATACTGTAGTAGTATCCCATATAGGACTGGCCATCTCTCCTTGTTATACTATAGTAGTATCTCCTATAGGACTGGCCATCTCTCCTTGTTATACTGTAGTAGTATCCCATATAGGACTGGCCATCTCTCCTTGTTATACTGTAGTAGTATCCCATATAGGACTGGCCATCTCTCCTTGTTATACTGTAGTAGTATCTCCTATATGACTGGCCATCTCTCCTTGTTATACTGTAGTAGTATCCCATATAGGACTGGCCATCTCTCCTTGTTATACTGTAGTAGTATCCCATATAGGACTGGCCATCTCTCCTTGTTATACTGTAGTAGTATCCCATATAGGACTGGCCATCTCTCCTTGTTATACTGTAGTAGTATCCCATATAGGACTGGCCATCTCTCCTTGTTATACTATAGTAGTATCTCCTATAGGACTGGCCATCTCTCCTTGTTATACTGTAGTAGTATCCCATATAGGACTGGCCATCTCTCCTTGTTATACTGTAGTAGTATCCCATATAGGACTGGCCATCTCTCCTTGTTATACTGTAGTAGTATCCCATATAAGACTGGCCATCTCTCCTTGTTATACTGTAGTAGTATCCCACATAGGACTGGCCATCTCGCC
Source organism: Oncorhynchus tshawytscha (assembly GCF_018296145.1). Taxonomy (NCBI): domain Eukaryota; kingdom Metazoa; phylum Chordata; class Actinopteri; order Salmoniformes; family Salmonidae; genus Oncorhynchus; species Oncorhynchus tshawytscha. The sequence continues at coordinate 35,793,623 of NC_056457.1, read as the reverse complement.
TTGTTATACTGTAGTAGTATCCCATATAGGACTGGCCATCTCTCCTTGTTATACTGTAGTAGTATCCCATATAGGACTGGCCATCTCTCCTTGTTATACTGTAGTAGTATCCCATATAGGACTGGCCATCTCTCCTTGTTATACTGTAGTAGTATCCCATATAGGACTGGCCATCTCTCCTTGTTATACTGTAGTAGTATCTCCTATAGGACTGGCCATCTCTCCTTGTTATACTATAGTAGTATCTCCTATAGGACTGGCCATCTCTCCTTGTTATACTGTAGTAGTATCCCATATAGGACTGGCCATCTCTCCTTGTTATACTGTAGTAGTATCCCATATAGGACTGGCCATCTCTCCTTGTTATACTGTAGTAGTATCCCACATAGGACTGGCCATCTCTCCTTGTTATACTGTAGTAGTATCCCATATAGGACTGGCCATCTCTCCTTGTTATACTGTAGTAGTATCCCATATAGGACTGGCCATCTCTCCTTGTTATACTGTAGTAGTATCCCATATAGGACTGGCCATCTCCCCTTGTTATACTGTAGTAGTATCCCATCCACATCGATGGAACAGTAGTGGAGAGGGTAGCAAGTTTTAAGTTCCTCGGCATACACATCACAGACAAACTGAATTGGTCCACTCACACAGACAGCATCGTGAGGAAGGCGCAGCAGCGCCTCTTCAACCTCAGGAGGCTGAAGAAATTGGCTTGTCACCAAAAGCACTCACAAACTTCTACAGATGCACAATCGAGAGCATCCTGGCGGGCTGTATCACCGCCTGGTATGGCAACTGCACCGCCCTCAACCGTAAGGCTCTCCAGAGGGTAGTGAGGTCTGCACAACGCATCACCGGGGGCAAACTACCTGCCCTCCAGGACACCTACACCACCCGATGCTACAGGAAGGCCATAAAGATCATCAAGGACATCAACCACCCGAGCCACTGCCTGTTCACCCCGCTGTCATCCAGAGGCGAGGTCAGTACAGGTGCATCAAAGCTGGGACCGAGAGACTGAAAAACAGCTTCTATCTCAAGGCCATCAGACTGTTAAACAGCCACCACTAACATTGAGTGGCTACTGCCAACACACTGTCAATGACACTGACTCTACTCCAGCCACTTTAATCATGGGAATTGATGGGAAATGATGTAAATATATCACTAGCCACTTTAAACAATGCTACCTTATATAATGTTACTTACCCTACATTGTTCATCTCATATGCATACGTTGATACTGTACTCTATATCATCGACTGCATCCTTATGTAATACATGTATCACTAGCCACTTTAACTATGCCACTTGGTTTACATACTTATCTCATATGTATATACTGTACTCGATATCATCTACTGTATCTTGCCTATGCTGCTCTGTACCATCACTCATTCATATATCCTTATGTACATATTCTTTATCCCCTTACACTGTGTATAAGACAGTAGTTTTTGGAATTGTTAGTTAGATTACTTGCTCGTTATTACTGCATTGTCGGAACTAGAAGCACAAGCATTTCGCTACACTCGCATTAACATCTGCTAACCATGTGTATGTGACAAATAAAATTTGATTTGATTTGATTTGATTTGATTTGATATAGGACTGGCCATTTCTCCTTGTTATACTGTAGTAGTATCCCATATAGGACTGGCCATTTCTCCTTGTTATACTGTAGTAGTATCCCATATAGGGGGATGGGGAATGAAATGGAGAAGAAGAGTAGGAAAGAGGAGTTAGACTGTGGAGATAGTGAGTATTGACAGATAGATGGATGGAGAGAGAAAGAATGATGGAGAGACCCTCCTGTCGTCACCTCGTCAGGCCTCCTCTGTCTGCTCAATAAGGAGGTTGTCGTCAGTGGGACACTGCACTATGGACCCCGGTTAAAAGTAGGGAACTATATAGAGAATAGGTAGCTTCTGGACACACAATTGGGAGTCTGTATATTGGTTGGACTCCCTGAGTTGTGCATCGTTCTGTTGGGTTGCGACGGAAAATAACTTAGCACACACACACACACACACACACACACACACACACACACACACACACACACACACACACACACATACACACTAACACTAACACACATACACACTGGCCCTCGAGAAGCTACCCTTTCCTCTCTGTCTCCCTCAGCAGGCCCAACCCATTAACAAATAGTGACATTCCAACATCTGACAAACACTTGTTATTATGTCCCCCCACACACACAAATAATAATGTTAGGTCTTTATGGACAATTAGTAATATAATGTTGCAAGAATTTAGAGTAGCAGGATGGTAGTGGTATCTACAGCTGTGAGGGATATACTGTAGGCCAGTGGTTATCAACCCTCTACCCGGGGACCCCTAGACGTGTCATAATGTTGTTGTAGCCTTGAACTAGCTCACCTAATTCATCTTGTCAAGGGCTTGATTATTAGTTAATAATTGGAATCAGATGTGTTAGCTATGGAATAGATCAAATACATGAAACGGCTGGGGGTCCCAGAGGACCGATTAAACCTGTCCTCTGGTTTAAACGTTGCTGTAAACTATGTATAATTCCATCTTAGCCCTCAGGATAAGGACCCATCTTAGCCCTCAGGATAAGGACCCATCTTAGCCCTCAGGATAAGGACCCATCTTAGCCCTCAGGATAAGGACCCATCTTAGCCCTCAGGATAAGGACCCATCTTAGCCCTCAGGATAAGGACCCATCTTAGCCCTCAGGATAAGGACCCATCTTAGCCCTCAGGATAAGGACCCATCTTAGCCCTCAGGATAAGGACCCATCTTAGCCCTCAGGATAAGGACCCATCTTAGCCCTCAGGATAAGGACCCATCTTGGCCCTCAGGATAAGGACCCATCTTAGCCCTCAGGATAAGGACCCATCTTAGCCCTCAGGATAAGGACCCATCTTAGCCCTCAGGATAAGGACCCATCTTAGCCCTCAGGATAAGGACCCATCTTAGCCCTCAGGATAAGGACCCATCTTAACCCTCAGGATAAGGACCCATCTTAGCCCTCAGGATAAGGACCCATCTTAGCCCTCAGGATAAGGACCCATCTTAGCCCTCAGGATAAGGACCCATCTTAACCCTCAGGATAAGTACCCATCTTAGCCCTCAGGATAAGGACCCATCTTAGCCCTCAGGATAAGGACCCATCTTAGCCCTCAGGATAAGGACCCATCTTAGCCCTCAGGATAAGGACCCATCTTAGCCCTCAGGATAAGGACCCATCTTAACCCTCAGGATAAGGATCCATATTAGCCCTCAGGATAAGGACCCATCTTAGCCCTCAGGATAAGGACCCATCTTAACCCTCAGGATAAGGACCCATCTTAGCCCTCAGGATAAGGACCCATCTTAGCCCTCAGGATAAGGACCCATCTTAGCCGTCAGGATAAGGATCCATCTTAGCCCTCAGGATAAGGACCCATCTTAGCCCTCAGGATAAGCACCCATCTTAACCCTCAGGATAAGGATCCATCTTAGCCCTCAGGATAAGGACCCATCTTAGCCCTCAGGATAAGGACCCATCATAGCCCTCAGGATAAGGACCCATCTTAGCCCTCAGGATAAGGACCCATCTTAACCCTCAGGATAAGGACCCATCTTAGCCCTCAGGATAAGGACCCATCTTAACCCTCAGGATAAGGACCCATCTTAGCCCTCAGGATAAGGACCCATCTTGGCCCTCAGGATAAGGACCCATCTTAGCCCTCAGGATAAGGACCCATCTTAGCCCTCAGGATAAGGACCCATCTTAACCCTCAGGATAAGGACCCATCTTAGCCCTCAGGATAAGGACCCATCTTAGCCCTCAGGATAAGGACCCATCTTAGCCCTCAGGATAAGGACCCATCTTAGCCCTCAGGATAAGGACCCATCTTAGCCCTCAGGATAAGGACCCATCTTAGCCCTCAGGATAAGGACCCATCTTAGCCCTCAGGATAAGGACCCATCTTAGCCCTCAGGATAAGGACCCATCTTAGCCCTCAGGATAAGGACCCATCTTGGGCCTCAGGGAAAGGACCCATCTTAGCCCTCAGGAAAAGCACCCATCTTGGCCCTCAGGAAAGGACCCATCTTAAGACTCAGGATAAGGACCCATCTTAGCCCTCAGGAAAAGCACCCATCTTAGCCCTCAGGATAAGGACCCATCTTAGCCCTCAGGGAAAGGACCCATCTTAGCCCTCAGGAAAAGGACCCATCTTAAGACTCAGGATAAGGACCCATCTTAGCCCTCAGGAAAGGACCCATCTTAACACTCAGGATAAGCACCCATCTTAGCCCTCAGGGAAAGGACCCATCTTAACACTCAGGCTAAGGACCCATCTTAGCCCTCAGGATAAGTACCCATCTTAGCCTTCAGGATAAGGACCCATCTTAGCCCTCAGGATAAGGACCCATCTTAGCCCTCAGGATAAGGATCCATATTAGCCCTCAGGATAAGGACCCATCTTAGCCCTCAGGATAAGGATCCATCTTAGCACTCAGGATAAGGACCCATCTTAGCCCTCAGGATAAGGACCCATCTTAGCCCTCAGGATAAGGATCCATCTTAGCCCTCAGGATAAGGACCCATCTTAGCCCTCAGGATAAGGATCCATCTTAGCCCTCAGGATAAGGATCCATCTAAGCCCTCAGGATAAGGATCCATCTAAGCCCTCAGGATAAGGACCCATCTTAGCCCTCAGGATAAGGATCCATCTTAGCACTCAGGATAAGGACCCATCTTAGCCCTCAGGATAAGGACCCATCTTAGCACTCAGGATAAGGACCCATCTTAACACTTAGGATAAGGACCCATCTTAGCCAACATGACAAGGGCCCATGTTAACCCTCAGGATAAGGATCCATCTTAGCCCTCAGGAAAGGACCCAACTTAACACCCAGGAAAAGGACACATCTTAGCCAACATGACAAGGACCCATCTTAGCCCTTAGGAAAGGACCCATTTTAACCCTCAGGATAAGTGTAACGGATGTGAAACGGCTAGCTTAGTTAGCGGTGCGCGCTAAATAGCGTTTCAATCGGTGACGTCACTTGCTCTGAGACCTTGAAGTAGTAGTTCCCTTGATCTGCAAGGCTTTTGTGGAGCGATGGGTAACGATGCTTCGTGGGTGACTGTTGTTGATGTGTGCAGAGGGTCCCTGGTTCGCGCCAGGTATGGGCGAGGGGACGGTCTAAGGTTATACTGTTACATAAGGACCCATCTTAACACTCAGGATAAGAACCCATCTTAGCCCTCAGGGAAAGGACCCATCTTAGCCCTCAGGAAAAGCACCCATCTTGGCCCTCAGGAAAGGACCCATCTTAAGACTCAGGATAAGGACCCATCTTAGCCCTCAGGAAAAGCACCCATCTTAGCCCTCAGGATAAGGACCCATCTTAGCCCTCAGGAAAGGACCCATCTTAGCCCTCAGGAAAATGACCCATCTTAAGACTCAGGATAAGGACCCATCTTAGCCCTCAGGAAAGGATCCATCTTAGCCCTCAGGATAAGGACCCATCTTAACCCTCAGGATAAGGACCCATCTTAGCCCTCAGGATAAGGATCCATCTTAGCCCTCAGGAAAAGCACCCATCTTAGCCCCCAGGATAAGGACCCATCTTAGCCCTCAGGGAAAGGACCCATCTTAGCCCTCAGGAAAATGACCCATCTTAAGACTCAGGATAAGGACCCATCTTAGCCCTCAGGGAAAGGATCCATCTTAGCCCTCAGGATAAGGACCCATCTTAACCCTCAGGATAAGGATCCATCTTAGCCCTCAGGGAAAGGATCCATCTTAGCCCTCAGGATAAGGACTCATCTTAGTCCTCAGGATAAGGACTCATCTTAGCCCTCAGGATAAGGATCCATCTTAGCCCCCAGGATAAGGATCCATCTTAGCCCTCAGGATAAGGATCCATCTTAGCCAACATGTTAAGGTAAAGGTACGCCTAAAAAAGAGATTTAAACAACAACAAAAAATATCACCGGTACATTCTGCACTTTCTTAATAATTTTTATGCAAGTTGGTGAAGATAGCGAGAGGGTGCATATGTATGAGTGTGACTTCTGCTAGTGCAGAAATAGTGGCTGTATAATGTTCCACTACTCATTATTTTCCCTGTCTCTCCCTGTTGTGTTGCTGCCAGCAGCTCTATGTAATAGCGTTAAATGCTTTAATGCAGGATGAAGGTGTTCGCATCGTTAACAGCTCAGTGCCAAGTTTAGCATCGGGGCTGGCTGTTGTACCAACGGGCATGCGTTCCTCAGGCGCGTTACGCTGGGTGTGAGTTCACAGGTTACACTCACAAACGCATAAACACACACACACACACGCACACACACACACACACACACACACGCACACACACACACGCACACACACACACACGCACACACACACACACACACACACACACACACACACACACACACACACACACACACACACACACACGCACACACACACACATCGCACCTAGCCACCTCGCTACAAAGACCATATTCTGCTGAGTGTCTGTGTGTCATTATCTTTAATGTAATTCTATCCTTGGTGATAAAAGGCCTGTTGAAAAGGTCTGGAGATAAGAGATGGTGTTCGATCTATATCTCCTCCTCCGCTGGCAATATGTCATCACCTTTATTCCCTATATAGTGCACTACTTTAGACCAGAGCCCTATGGCACCCTATTCCCTATGTAGTACACTACTTTCAACTAGAGCCCTTAGGGAATAGGTTGCCATTTGGGATAAAGCCAATGTTATAAAGGAGTGAAAAAACACAATGTCCTTATTTGTTGTTCCAATGAGAGAAATGGAGGCTGTAATGAATATTCCCCTTTATGAGTCTAAAGGAGGATCCAGGTTTTTAGACACAGTGGTTTAGTGGTTCTGTGTAAAGCTGTCCTGGCTGTCTCCTATTCCACAGCTCCCTAGACCACCATCCACTAAACTAGCTCTCTCTCTCTCTCTCTCTCTCTCTCTCTCTCACACACACACACACACACACACACACACACACACACACACACACACACACACACACACACACACACACACACACACACACACACACGCACACACACACACACACACACACACACACACACACACACACACACACACACACACACACACACACACACACACACACACACACACACACACACACACACAGGAAATGTATAGCTCAGAGGGCATTCAAAGTTGTGAACTGATTTAAGATCAGTCTTTTGGTTTTTCATTCATGGACACAGGCAACAGTCTAAGTACATTACACTGATCCTGGGTCTGCTCTTACACAGACATTGGGATGCATCCCAAACTTACACCCTCGTCACTATTTATTTCACTACTTTTGTAGGGATCTGATTAAAATGAAAACGCTATATAGGTCATAGAATGCCATTTGGTTTTTGCACACATGGTCAGACAGGCTGGTATTACTAGGGAGAGACAGTTTCCTTTGTGTCTGTGCGTTTCAGTTGATCTCTCTCCGTGTTTGAAAGGCTATTTAACATCTCTGGTACCCGACAACAGCCAGTGAAATATCAGGGCGCCAAATTCAAAACAACAGAAATCCCACAATTAAAATTCCTCAAACATACAAGTATTATACACCATTTTAAAGATAAACTTCTTGTTAATCCCACCAGTGTCCGATTTCAAAAAGGCTTTACTGCGAAAGCACACCATGCGATTATTTTAGGCCAGCGCCTAGTCACAGAAAACTATACAAAAGTCAGAAATAGCAATTAAATGAATCACTAACCTTTGATGATCTTCATCAGATGGCACTCATAGGACTTCATGTTACACAATACATGTATGTTTTGTTCGATACAGTTCAAATTTATATCCAAAAATCTCAGTTTACATTGGCGCGTTATGTTCAGAAATGCATTGTCTCAAACAAACATCTGGTGAAAGTGCAGAGAGCCACATCAAATTACAGAAATACTCATCATAAACATTGATCTTAGACACAAGTGTTTAACACACATTTAAAAATAAACTTCTTCTTAATGCAAACGCTGTGTCAGATTTCAAAAAGGCTTTACGGCACAATGCGATTATGTTAGGTCAGCGCCTAGCCACAGAAAACCATACAGCCATTTTCCAGCCAAGGAGAGGGCTCACAAAAGTCAGAAATAGCGTTTAAATTAATCACTTACCTTTGATGATCTTCATCTGATGGCACTCCCAGGACTCCATGTTAGACAACAAATGTTCGTTTTGTTCGATAAAGTACATTTATGTCCAAATACCTCATTTTTGTTTGCGTGTTTAATCCAAAATGCACAAGGCGCGAGCACTAAGTCCAGACGAAAAGTTTAAAAAAGTTCTATTACAGTTTGTAGAAACATGTCAAAAGATGTATAGAATCAATTTTTAGGATTTTTTTATCATAAATCTTCAATAATATTCCAACCGGACAATTCCTTTGTCTTTAGAAATTAAAAGGAACGCAGCTCGCACTCACGGCCGCGCGCCTGACTAAACTAATGGCTTTCAGCCAGACCCCTGATTCAAACAGCTCTTATTCGCTCCCCCTTCACAGTAAAAACCTGAAACAAAGTTCTAAAGACTGTTGACATCTAGTGGAAGCCTTAGGAAGTGCAATCCGACCCCATATACACAGTATATTGGATAGGCAATCACGTGAAAAACTACAAACCTCAGATTTCCCACTTCCTGGTTGGATTTTCTCAGGTTTTCGCCTGTCATATGAGTTATGTTATACTCACAGACATCATTCAAACAGTTTCAGAAGCTTCAGAGTGTTTTCTACCCAAATCTGCTAATAATATGCACATCCTAGCCTCTGGGCTTGAGTAGCAGGCAGTTTACTCTGGGCACGCTTTTCATCCAAACTTGCGAATGCTGCCCCCAACCCTAGTGAAGTTTTAACTTGAAATTTGACATGTGTCTGGTGGTTGAAGAGCTTTTCAGTGTCAACCAATCAGCGAATCAAACACTGACAGTGATTACAGGCATGCACATGTCGAACAAACACACACACACACAAACACAAACAGACACTAAGCACCTCACACACTCTGATGAAACCCTCCCCCAGTTGATGAAACCCCTCCCTCTAGTTGATGAAATCCATCCATCTCTAGTTGTTGAAACCCCTCTCTCTAGTTTATGAAACCCCTCCCCTCTAGTTGTTGAAACCCCTCCCTCTAGTTGATGAAACCCCTCCCTCTAGTTGATGAAAACCACTCCCTGTAGTTGATGAAACATTTCCCCTCTAATTGATGAAACCCCTCCCTCTAGTTGATGAAACCCCTCCCCCTAGTTGATGAAACCCCTCCCTCTAGTTGATGAAACCCCTCCTCTGGTTGATGAAACGACTCCCTCTAGTTGATGAAACCCCTCCCCCTAGTTGATGAAACCCCGTCCCTCTAGTTGATGAAAACCCCTCCCTCTAGTTGATGAAACCCCTACCTCTGGTTGATGAAACGACTCCCTCTAGTTGATGAAAACTCCTCCCTCTAGTTGATGAAACCCCTCCCTCTAGTTGATGAAACGACTCCCTCTAGTTGATGGAACCCCTCCCCTAGTTGATGAAACCCCTCCCTCTAGTTGATGAAAACCCCTCCCTCTAGTTGATGAAACCCCTACCTCTGGTTGATGAAACGACTCCCTCTAGTTGATGAAACGACTCCCTCTAGTTGATGGAACCCCTCCCCCTAGTTGATGAAACCCCTCCCTCTAGTTGATGAAAACCCCTCCCTCTAGTTGATGAAACCCCTACCTCTGGTTGATGAAACGACTCCCTCTAGTTGATGAAAACTCCTCCCTCTGGTTGATGAAACCCCTCCCCTCTAGTTGATGAAACCCCTCCCCTCTAGTTGATGAAACCCTCCCTCTAGTTGACAAAACCCTCCCCCTCTAGTTGATGAAACCCCTCCCCTCTAGTTGATGAAACCCCTCCCGTCTAGTTGACGAAACCCTCCTCTCTAGTTGATGAAACCATTTCCCTCTAGTTGATGAAACCCCTCCCCTCAAGTTGATGAAACCATTCCCCTCTAGTTGATGAAACCCCTCCTCTAGTTTACAAAACCCCTCCCTCTAGTTGACGAAACCCCTCCCTCTCTAGTTGATGAAACCCCTCCCCTCTAGTTGATGAAACCCCTCCCCTCTAGTTGATGAAACCCCTCCCCTCTAGTTGATGAAACCCCTCCCTCTAGTTGACAAAACCCCTCCCCTCTAGTTGATGAAACCCCCTCCCTCTAGTTGATTCAACCCCTCCCCTCTAGTTGATGAAACCCCTCCTCTAGTTGATGAAACCCCTCCCCTAGTTGATGAAACCCCTCCCTCTAGTTGATGAAACCCCTCCCTCTGGTTGATGAAACGACTCCCTCTAGTTGATGAAACCCCTCCCCTAGTTGATGAAACCCCTCCCTCTAGTTGATGAAAACCCCTCCCTCTAGTTGATGAAACCCCTACCTCTGGTTGATGAAACGACTCCCTCTAGTTGATGAAAACTCCTCCCTCTAGTTGATGAAACCCCTCCCTCTGGTTTATGAAACGACTCCCTCTAGTTGATGAAAACTCCTCCCTCTAGTTGATGAAACCCCTCCCTCTGGTTGATGAAACGACTCCCTCTAGTTGATGAAAACTCCTCCCTCTAGTTGATGAAACCCCTCCCTCTAGTTGATGAAACGACTCCCCTCTAGTTGATGAAACCCCTCCCACTAGTAGATGAAACCACTCTCTCATGTTGATGAAACCCCTCCCTCTAGTTGACAAAACCCCTCCCCTCTAGTTGATGAAACCCCTCCCCTCTAGTTGATGAAACCCCACCCCTCTAGTTGACGAAACCCCTCCTCTCTAGTTGATGAAACCATTTCCCTCTAGTTGATGAAACCCTCCCCCTCAAGTTGATGAAACCATTCCCCTCTAGTTGATGAAACCCCTCCCTCTAGTTGACGAAACCCCTCCCCTCTAGTTGATGAAACCCTCCTCTAGTTGATGAAACCCTCCCTCTAGTTGACAAAACCCCTCCCCTCTAGTTGATGAAACCCCTCCCCTCTAGTTGATGAAACCCTCCCCGTCTAGTTGACGAAACCTCCTCTCTAGTTGATGAAACCATTTCCCTCTAGTTGATGAAACCCCTCCCCTCAAGTTGATGAAACCATTCCCCCTCTAGTTGATGAAACCCCTCCCTCTAGTTTACAAAACCCCTCCCCTCTAGTTGACGAAACCCCTCCCCTCTAGTTGATGAAACCCTCCCCTCTAGTTGATGAAACCCCTCCCCTCTAGTTGATGAAACCCCTCCCCTCTAGTTGATGAAACCCCCTCCCTCTAGTTGACAAAACCCCTCCCCTCTAGTTGATGAAACCCCCTCCCTCTAGTTGATTCAACCCCCTCCCCTCTAGTTGATGAAACCCCTCCCTCTAGTTGATGAAACCCCTCCCTCTAGTTGATTAAACCCCCTCCTTCTAGTTGATGAACCCCCTCCCCTCTAGTTAATGAAACCCCTCCCTCTTGTTGATGAAACCCCACCCCTCTAGTTGATGAAACCCCTTCCCCTCTAGTTGATGAAACCCCTTCCCCTCTAGTTAATGAAACCCCTCCCTCTTGTTGATGAAACCCCTCCCCTCTAGTTGATGAAACCCCTTCTCCTCTAGTTGATAAAACCCTTCCCCTCTAGTTAATGAAACCCTCCCTCTTGTTGATGAAACCCCTCCCCTCTAGTTGATGAAACCCCTTTCCCTCTAGTTGATGAAACCCCTTCCCCTCTAGTTGATGAAACCCCTCCCCCTCTAGTTGATGAAACCTCTCCCTCTAGTTAATGAAACCCCTCCCTCTAGTTGATGAAACCCCTTCCCCTCTTGTTGATGAAACCCCTTCCCCTCTAGTTGATGAAACCCCTTCCCTCTTGTTGATGAAACCCCTTCCCCTCTAGTTGATGAAACCCCTCCCTCTAGTTAATGAAACCCCTCCCTCTAGTTGATGAAACCCCTCCCTCTAGTTGATGAAACCCCTCCCCTCTAGTTGATGAAACCCCTCCCTCTAGTTTACAAAACCCCTCCCCTCTAGTTGATGAAACCCCTTCCCCTCTAGTTGATGAAACCCCTCCCCTCTAGTTGATGAAACCCCTCCCTCTAGTTGATGAAACCCTCCCCTCTAGTTGATGAAACCCCTTCCCCTCTAGTTGATGAAACCCCTTCCTCTTGTTGATGAAACCCCTCCCTCTAGTTGATGAAACCCCTCCCCTCTAGTTGATGAAACCCCTTCCCCTCTAGTTGATGAAACCCCTTCCCCTCTAGTTAATGAAACCCCTCCCTCTTGTTGATGAAACCCCTCCCCTCTAGTTGATGAAACCCCTTCTCCTCTAGTTGATAAAACCCCTTCCCCTCTAGTTGATGAAACCCCTTCCTCTTGTTGATGAAACCCCTCCCTCTAGTTGATGAAACCCCTCCCCTCTAGTTGATGAAACCCCTCCCCTCTAGTTGATGAAACCCCTTCCCCTCTAGTTGATGAAACCCCTTCCCCTCTAGTTGATGAAACCCTTCCCTCTTGTTGATGAAACCCCTTCCCCTCTTGTTGATGAAACCCCTTCCCCTCTTGTTGATGAAACCCCTTCTCCCGGAGTTGATGAAAGCCTCCTCCCCTGATACTCAGATGACTTCATTTGCCACAATAAAAATCAGAGGACAACTTCCTCCAAAGGAACATGCTTTCACTCAGGTCTCCATGCCAGACCCATAATAACACAAGACATTAGACTCTTTCAATGCGTGTTAAACTGGGCCTCTCAGAAAGACATTGGCATATGGTACATGTGCATGTTTTCCTTCAAAACCAGAGCCCACAGATGAAGGGGAGACCTGGTGTTTCATTACCAAAAACGTAAGTCTTTACAGATTGCAACCACATCATTTAATCATACATGTTTTCATGCACTCACTTGCCTACACTCATTCTCATGCACTTTACTACTAGCAGTGGTGGAGCTGGGCCTGGTGAGCAGTGGAGCTGGGTCTGGAGAGGAGTAGAGCTGGGTCTGGAGAGGAGTGGAGCTGGGTCTGGTGAGCAGTGGAGCTGGGTCTGGAGAGGAGTGGAGCTGGGTGTGGTGAGTAGTGGAGCTGGGTCTGGAGAGTAGTGGAGCTGGGTCTGGAGAGTACTGGAGCTGGGTCTGGAGGGTACTGGAGCTGGGTCTGGAGAGTAGTGGAGATGCGTCTGGAGAGAGTGGAGCTGGGTCTGGATAGTAGTGGAGCTGGGTCTGGAGAGTAGTGGAGCTGGTTCTGGAGAGTAGTGGAGCTGGGTCTGGAGAGTAGTGGAGCTGGGTCTGGACAGTAGTGGAGATGGGTCTGGAGAGTAGTGGAGCTGGGTGGGGAGAGTAGTGGAGCTGGGTTTGGCTGTGTTATGGAGAGGAGTGGAGCTGGGTCTGGCCGTGTTATGAGAGTAGTGGAGCTGGGTCTGGCTGTGTTAAGGAGAGCAGTGGAGCTGGGTCTGGAGAGTAGTGGAGCTGGGTCTGGAGAGTAGTGGAGATGGATCTGGAGAGTAGTGGAGATGGGTCTGGAGAGTAGGGAGTTGGATCTGGAGAGTAGTGGAGCTGGGTCTGGAGAGTAGTGGAGCTGGGTCTGGAGAGTAGTGGAGATGGGTCTGGAGAGTAGTGGAGCTGGGTCTGGAGAGTAGTGGAGCTGGGTCTGGAGAGTAGCGGAGCTGGGTCTGGTTAGTAGTGGAGCTGGGTCTGGAGAGTAGTGGAGATGGGTCTGGAGAGTAGTGTAGCTGGGTCTGGAGAGTAGCGGAGCTGGGTATGGTTAGTAGTGGAGCTGGGTCTGGAGAGTAGTGGAGATGGGACTGGAGAGGAGTGGAGCTGGGTCTGGAGAGTAGTGGAGCTGGGTCTGGCAGTGTTAAGGAGAGGAGTGGAGCTGGGTCTGGAGAGGAGTGGAGCTGGGTCTGGCTGTGTTATGGAGAGTAGTGGAGCTGGGACTGGCTGTGTTAAGGGGAGGAGTGGAGCTGGACCTGGAGAGTAGTGGAGCTGGGTCTGGCTCAGTTTATGGAGAGGAGTGGATCTGGGTCTGGAGAGTAGTGGAGCTGGGTCTGCTTGTGTTTTGAAGAATAGGTGCGCTTTGTCTGGAGAGGAGTGGAGCTGGGTCTGGCTTTGTTGTGGAGAGGAATGGAGCTGGGTCTGTTGTGTTATGGCAAGTAGTGGAGCTGTGTCTGGCAGTGCTAAGGAGAGGAGTGGAGCTGGGTCTGTAAAGGAGTGGAGCTGGGTCTGGCTGTGTTATGGAGAGGAGTGGAGCTGGGTCTGGCTGTGTTAAGGAGAGGAGTGGAGCTGCGTCTGGAGAGTAGTGGAGCTGGGCCTGGCTGTGTTATGGAGAGGAGTGGAGCTGGGTCTGGCTGTGTTATAGAGAGGAGTGGACCTGGGTCTGGCTGTGTTAAGGAGAGGGGTGGAGCTGGGTCTGGAGAGTAGTGGAGCTGGGTCTGGAGAGGAGTGGAGCTGGGTCTGGAGAGTAGTGGAGCTGGGTCTGGCCGTGTTAAGGAGAGGAGTGGAGCTGGGTCTGGAGAGGAGTGGAGCTGGGTCTGGCTGTGTTATGGAGAGTAGTGGAGCTGGGACTGGCTGTGTTATAGAGAGGAGTGTAGCTTGGTCTGGCTGTGTTCAGGAGAGGAGTGTAGCTGGGTCTGGAGAGTAGTGGAGCTGGGTCTGGCTGTGTTATGGAGAGGAGTGGAGCTGGGTCTGGCTGTGTTAAGGAGAGGAGTGGAGCTGGGTCTGGAGAGTAGTGGAGATGGGTATGGCTGTGTTAAGGAGAGGAGTGGAGCTGGGTCTGGAGATTAGTGGAGCTGGGTCTGGAGAGTAGTGGAGCTGGGTCTTGCTGTGTTAAGGAGAGGATTGGAGCTGGTTCTGGAGAGTAGTGGAGCTGGGTCTGGCTGTGTTAAGGAGAGTAGTGGTGCTGGGTCTAGCTGTGTTAAGGAGAGGAGTGGAGCTGGGTCTGGAGAGTAGTGGAGCTGGGTCTGGAGAGTAGTGGAGCTGGGTCTGGCTGTGTTAAGGAGAGTAGTGGAGACGGGGGAATGTTTTTCTGTCTGTCTGGACACCCCTCCTGCCTTCTCTCATCTGGACGTTAACTCAAACGCCACACCGGCCACATCGGGGGTTAACACCAATTACTACGAGGTGTCACACACTCCCACGGCTAAAGCAAACACAGACACTTTGTCTCTCTCTCTCTCTTGCTCTGTGTGTGTGTGTGTGTGTTTGTGTGTGTGTGTGTGTGTGTGTGTATGTGTGTGTGTGTGTGTGTGTTCGTCAAAACTCATTATACAGTGTGATCTTGTCAATGTCAGTAAATTGTCCCTTTCCAGTTTCCATCTTCTCTTCCCACTGTTTCGTTTGCAGGTTAATTCGGTCTTTTGCATTTCAAGACGATAAAGGTGATTGAGCTCTCTCTATTTAAATGTGAGAGGAAATACGAGATAATTGGAGATGCATTTTTTTATGAGGCCTGTTGACTTCCTCTTTTGCATGTGCAGACTGGAGACAAGCCAATCCACTTGAACCTGTTTTTAACAGCTGTCTCAGGTTTCCACAGTAGAAATCTAAAACCACAACAAAACACACGCAGACAAAATATTTAATAGCAATGTAGTGTTGAATGCTGCCCGAATACAAACACACACACACACACACACACACACACACACATACACACCTACAGACATGTCCATGTGATTTTGAGATACATATTGGCATTGATTTGTTCTGAGGATTTAAACATTGACGAAATTGAATTTGGTGTTTCGTTCACTTCCCCTGCTGCTACATTACAATTTTAGTCGTACTTTTATCCAGAGCGATTTGGTGTTTCGCGAGTGTTGACTTCCCCTGCTGTTACTTTCTACATTACAATTTTAGAGCGACCGACAGTTAGAGCGTTCGTCTTAATAAGGTACAGTAGCTAGGCTGTATTTATTTAACCAGGTAGGCTAGTTGAGAACACCTTTATTTAACCAGGTAGGCTAGTTGAGAACACCTTTATTTAACCAGGTTAGGCTAGTTGAGAACACCTTTATTTAACCAGGTAGGCTAGTTGAGAACACCTTTTATTTAACCAGGTAGGCTAGTTGAGAACACCTTTATTTAACCAGGTAGGCTAGTTGAGAACACCTTTATTTAACCAGGTAGGCTAGTTGAGAACACCTTTTTATTTAACCAGGTAGGCTAGTTGAGAACACCTTTATTTAACCAGGTTAGGCTAGTTGAGAACACCTTTATTTAACCAGGTTAGGCTAGTTGAGAACACCTTTATTTAACCAGGTAGGCTAGTTGAGAACACCTTTATTTAACCAGGTTAGGCTAGTTGAGAACACCTTTATTTAACCAGGTAGGCTAGTTGAGAACACCTTTATTTAACCAGGTAGGCTAGTTGAGAACACCTTTATTTAACCAGGTAGGCTAGTTGAGAACACCTTTATTTAACCAGGTAGGCTAGTTGAGAACACCTTTATTTAACCAGGTAGGCTAGTTGAGAACACCTTTATTTAACCAGGTAGGCTAGTTGAGAACACCTTTATTTAACCAGGTAGGCTAGTTGAGAACACCTTTATTTAACCAGGTAGGCTAGTTGAGAACAAGTTCTCATTTATAACTGCGACCCTGACCAAGATAAAGCAAAGCAGTTCGACACAAACAACAACGACACAGTGGAGTGAAACACATGGAGTAAAACAAACATACAGTCAATAATACAGTAGAAGAAACTCTCTATACAGCAAATGAGGAAAGATAAGGGAGGTTTGGCAATAAATAGGCCATGGAGGAGAAGTAAATACTATATAGCAATTAGACACTAGAGTGGTTGATGAGGCCATGGTGGAGAAGTAAATACTATATAGCAATTAGACACTAGAGTGGTTGATGAGGCCATGGTGGAGAAGTAAATACTATATAGCAATTAGACACTAGAGTGATACATACTTGGTGTGCTGCTCATGGACATGGTTTGGTTAGTTCCCATCCCCTCAGCGCTATAAAATATACATGAGTGGTTTTGATTTTTTTTGCATTGCTGTGATTTTGATGGCGTGGGATGTTGAGTATGTCTTTTAACAACACAACCTGTAATTATGAAAACACTCCGTATGGTTCTGGGATGTAAGATACGGTGATGTTATTTTCGTCCGTGTAGGACAACATGAGACCACTGAATCGCTTTGTCTCGACAGTCACTTATTGTTCTTCAATCTAGCATGAAGGAGAGGGGAAATTATGTTGTGATCGAGATTTCAAAGCTGCATAACTGTGGTGTGTCTCTTGTCTCGCCTCCCTTCCCTTCACTTCCCTCCCTCCCTCCTTCTCTCCCTCCTTCTCTCCCTCTCTCCCTCCCTCCCTCCCTCCTTCCTTCTTCCTTTTCTCCCTCCCTCCCTCCTTCCTTCCTTGTCTCCTTCCTTCCTTCCTCTCCCTCCCTCCCTCCCTCCCTCCCTCCCTCCCTCCCTCCCTCCCTCCCTCCCTCCCTCCCTCCCTCCCTCCTTCCTTCCCTCCTCCTTCCTTCCCTCCTCTCTCTCTCCCTCCTCCCTCCTTCCTTCCTTCCTTCTTCCTTTTCTCCCTCCCTCCCTCCTTCCTTCCTTCTCTCCCTTTCCTTCCTCCTTCCTTCCTTCCTTCCTTCCTTCCCTCCCTCCTTCCTTCCTCCTTCCTTCCTTCCTTCCTTCCTTCCTTCCTTCCCTCCCTCCCTCCCTCCTTCCTTCCCTCCCTCCCTCCCTCCCTCCTTCCTTCCCTCCCTCCCTCCCTCCTTCCTTCCTTCCCTTCCCTCTCTCTCCCTCCCTCCCTCCCTCCCCTTCCTTCCTTCCTTCCTTTTTCTCCCTCCCTCCCTCCTTCCTTCCTTCTCTCCCTCCTTCCTTCCCTCCTTCCTTCCTTCCTTCCTTCCTTCCTTCTCTTTCCCCTCCCTCCTTCCTTCCCTCCTTCCTTCCTTCCTTCCTTCCCTCCCTCCCCTCCCTCCCTTTCCCTCCCTCCCTCCCTTTTACCATAGTTTAAATTACTAGGAATAAAAAATGCAATGTCTTGTCTCAGAATGCAGTGATTCATAATACGTGCCTTCATGAAGTCAGAGTCGTAATTCACCGTGGTTATTAAATAAACATTGGTTAGAGGCCCTGCATTCCCTGCTATTTTCTCTTACTCTTTCTCTCTTTCTTTCTTCCTTCCTTATTCTTTCTCTATTTACTTATTTTACTTGCGTTTTCTTTCTTCCTTTCTTTGTCTCTCTTTTCTTCCCCTCCCTCCTTTTCTCTCTGCCCCACGTCGCGACTCTCCGGAGAGTAAAAGTTAATCCGTGTGAGCCTGTGAGAGAGAGAGACTTTGAAATGAGACATGCCTGGAACATCACAGAGGAGACTGGGCACTCCGAGACGAGCTGGCTTGATTTATAAGAGGACAGGGAGAGGGGGAATGTTTTGAGAGGCGCACAAGGCCACAAGGTCCTCCATTAGTACCCTGACCCCTGATAGAGGGAGCATCGGAGGGGTGGAAGGAGGGAGGACGTGGAGGGTAGTGATTTGAAAGGGGATCTTTCTTTAATTCTGTGGTGTGATCTCAACATTTTAAAACCACGGACAGTAAAATGGAGGAATTGAAAACCTTACACACAGTCAATTGTCCAGCCACTGTCCAGAGCTGTGTGTGTGAGCCTTACTTTGTACATGACTCCCTCCTTACTTCCCTCATGCCTTCTCTCTGTTTTACAGTTCTCCCTGCAGTAGTTTTACAGTTCTATTTTACTGTCTCCCTGCAGTAGTTTTACAGTTCTATTTTACTGTCTCCCTGCAGTAGTTTTACAGTTCTATTTTACTGTCTCCCTGCAGTAGTTTTACAGTTCTATTTTACTGTCTCCCTGCAGTAGTTTTACAGTTCTATTTTACTGTCTCCCTGCAGTAGTTTTACAGTTCTATTTTACTGTCTCCCTGCTGTAGTTTTACAGTTCTATTTTACTGTCTCCCTGCTGTAGTTTTACAGTTCTATTTTACTGTCTCCCTGCAGTAGTTTTACAGTTCTATTTTACTGTCTCCCTGCAGTAGTTTTACAGTTCTATTTTACTGTCTCCCTGCAGTAGTTATTCTGTCCTCAAAGCAGTAGTTTTTACCGTCCTTGTAACGGTTTTCCTGTTGTGAAGGAGAAGCGGACCAAAATGCGGCGTGATTATATTGATTCGTGTTTAATAACAAAAAGGATAAACACGAACACTACAAAAACAACAAACGTGGAAAACCAAAACAGTCCTATCTGGTGCAAAACACAGAGACAGGAACAATCACCCACAAACACACAGTGAAACCCAGGCTACCTAAATATGGTTCCCAATCAGAGACAATGACTAACACCTGCCTCTGACTGAGAACCATATCAGGCCAGACATAGAAATAGACAAACTAGACATGCAACATAGAATGCCCACTCAGCTCACACCCTGACCAACCAAAACATAGAAACATACAAAGCAAACTATGGTCAGGGTGTGACAGTACCCCCCCCAAGGTGCGGACTCCGGCCGCAAAACCTGAACCTATAGGGGAGGGTCTGGGTGGGCATCTGTCCGCGGTGGCGGCTCTGGTGCTGGACGTGGCCCCCACTTCACCGTAGTCTTTGTCCCCCACCTTGTCCGCTTACGTGACCTCCTAGCCACGGCAACCCTACTTAATAACACGGGACAGAGGGGCAGCTCGGGACAGAGGGGCAGCTCGGGACAGAGGGGCAGCTCGGGACAGAGGGGCAGCTCTGGGACAGATGGGCAGCTCGGGACAGAGGGGCAGCTCGGGACAGAGGGGCAGCTCGGGACAGAGGGGCTCTTCAGACTCCGGCAGCACAGGAGAGGAGGAAGGCTCTGGCAGATCCTGGCTGACTGGCGGATCTGGAAGAGTCTGGAAGACTGGCAGATCTGGAAGAGTCTGGCAGACTGGCGGATCTGGAAGAGTCTGGCAGACTGGCGGATCTGGAAGAGTCTGGCAGACTGGCGGATCTGGAAGAGTCTGGCTGATCTGGAAGAGTCTGGCTGACTGGCGGATCTGGAAGAGTCTGGCTGACTGGCGGATCTGGAAGAGTCTGGCTGACTGGCGGATCTGGAAGAGTCTGGCTGACTGGCGGATCTGGAAGAGTCTGGCTGACTGGCGGATCTGGAATAGTCTGGCTGACTGGCGGATCTGGAAGAGTCTGGCTGACTGGCGGATCTGGCAGACTGACGGCTCTGGCTGCTCCATGCTGACTGGCGGCTCTGGCTGCTCCATGCTGACTGGCGGCTCTGGCTGCTCCATGCAGACTGGCAGCTCTGGCTGCTCCATGCAGACTGGCAGCTCTGGCTGCTCCATGCAGACTGGCAGCTCTGGCAGCTCCATGCAGACTGGCAGCTCTGGCAGCTCCTTGCAGTCTGGCAGCTCCTTGCAGACTGGCAGCTCCTTGCAGACTGGCAGCTCCTTGCAGACTGGCAGCAAACAGGCGGGAGACTCCAGCAGCGCAGGAGAGGAAAGGCTCTGGCAGCGCTGAACAGGCGGGAGACTCCGGCAGTGCAGGAGAGGAGGAAGGCTCTGGCAGCGCTGGAGAGGCGAGTCGCACTGTAGGCCTGATGCGTGGTGCTGGCACTGGTGGTACTGGGCCGAGGACACGCACAGGAAGCCTGGTGCGGGGAGCTGCACCGGAGGGCTGGTGTGTGGAGGTGGTACTGAGTAGACCGGACCGTGCAGGCGCACTGGAGCTCTTGAGCACCGAGCCTGCCCAACATTACCTGGTTGAATACTCCCGGTCGCTCTGCCAGTGCGGCAAGGTCGAATAGCCCGCACTGGGCTATGCAGGCGAACCAGAGACACCGAGCGCAAGGCTGGTGCCATGTAAGCCGGCCCAAGGAGACGCACTGGGGCCCAGATGCGTAGAGCCGGCTTCATGGCATTTTGCTCGACGCTCAATCTAGCCCGGCCGATACGCGGAGCTGGAATATACCGCACCGGGCTATGCACCCGCACTGGGGACACCGTGCGCACCACTGCATAACACGGTGCCTGCCCGGTCGCTCTAGCCCCCGGTAAACACAGGGAGTTTGCGCAGGTCTCCTACCTGGCGTAGCCATACTCCCTGTGAGCCCCCTCCAATACATTTTGGGGCTGACTCTCAGGCTTCCATCCGCGTCGCCGTGCTGCCTACTCATACCAGCGCCTCTCCGCTTTCGCCGCCTCCAGTTCTTCTTTGGGGCGGCGATATTCTCCAGGCTGAGCCCAGGGTCCTTCACCGACCTGTTTGTCCTCCCATGTCCATTCATTCTCTTGCTGCACCTTGGGGCGGCTACACTCCCCTGGTTTAGCCCAGGGTCCTCTCCCGTCGAGGATTTCCTCCCAAGTCCAGAAATTCTTGTCACGCTGCTCCTGCTGCTGCGGTTGCCTGTTACCACGCCGCTTGGTCCTGTTGTGGTGGGTGATTCTGTAACGGTTTTCCTGTTGTGAAGGAGAAGCGGACCAAAATGCGGCGTGATTATACTGATTCATGTTTAATAACAAAAAGGATAAACACGAACACTACAAAAACAACAAACGTTGAAAACCAAAACAGTCCTATCTGGTGCAAAACACAGAGACAGGAACAATCACCCACAAACACACAGTGAAACCCAGGCTACCTAAATATGGTTCCCAATCAGAGACAATGGCTAACACCTGCCTCTGATTGAGAACCATATCAGGCCAGACATAGAAATAGACAAACTAGACATGTAACATAGAATGCCCACTCAGCTCACACCCTGACCAACCAAAACATAGAAACATACAAAGCAAACTATGGTCAGGGTGTGACAGTCTTCCCTGCTGTAGTTTGAAGTCCTCCCTGCAGTAGTTTTACTGTCCTCCCTGCCTGTCCTCCCTGCAGTAGTTTTACTGTCTCCATGCAGTAGTTTTACAGTCCTCCCTGCAGTAGTTTTACAGTCCTCCCTGTAGTAGTTTTACAGTCCTCCCTGCAGTAGGCTTACTGTCCTCCCTGCAGTAGTTTTACTGTCCTCTCTGCAGTAGTTTTACTCTCCTCCCTGCAGTAGTTTTACAGTCCTCCCTGCAGTAGTTTTACTGTCCTCCCTGCAGTAGTTTTACTCTCCTCCCTGCAGTTGTTTTACAGTCCTCCCTGCTGTAGTTTACCATCCTCCCTGCGGTAGTTTTACTGTCCTCCCTGCTGTAGTTTTACTGTCTTCCCTGCTGTAGTTTGAAGTCCTCCCTGCAGTAGTTTTACTGTCCTCCCTGCAGTCCTTATACTATCCTCCCTGCAGTAGCTTTACTGTCTTCCCTGCTGTAGTTTGAAGTCCTCCCTGCAGTAGTTTTACTGTCCTCCCTGCAGTAGTTTTACTGTCTCCCTGCAGTAGTTTTACAGTCCTCCCTGCAGTAGTTTTACAGTCCTCCCTGTAGTAGTTTTACAGTCCTCCCTGCAGTAGGCTTACTGTCCTCCCTGCAGTAGTTTTACTGTCCTCCCTGCAGTAGTTTTACTCTCCTCCCTGCAGTAGTTTTACAGTCCTCCCTGCAGTAGTTTTACTGTCCTCCCTGCAGTAGTTTTACTCTCCTCCCTGCAGTTGTTTTACAGTCCTCCCTGCTGTAGTTTACCATCCTCCCAGCGGTAGTTTTACTGTCCTCCCTGCTGTAGTTTTACTGTCTTCCCTGCTGTAGTTTGAAGTCCTCCCTGCAGTAGTTTTACTGTCCTCCCTGCAGTCGTTATACTATCCTCCCTGCAGTAGCTTTACTGTCTTCCCTGCTGTAGTTTGAAGTCCTCCCTGCAGTAGTTTTACTGTCCTCCCTGCAGTAGTTTACCGTCCTCCCTGCAGTAGTTATACTGATCTCCCTGCAGTAGTTTACCATCCTCCCTGCAGAAGTTTACCGTCCTCCCTGCAGTAGTTTTACTGTCCTCCCTGCAGTAGTTTTACTGTTTCCATGCAGTAGTTTTACTGATCTCCCTGCAGTAGTTTTACGGTCCTCCCCACAGTAGTTTTACTGTCCTCCCTGGAGTAGCTTGACTGATCTCCCTGCAGTAGTTTTACTGATCTCCCTGCAGTAGTTTACTGTTCTCCCCGCAGTAATTTTACTGATCTCCCTGCAGTACATTTACTGATCTCACTGCAGTAGTTTTACTGTCCTCCCTGCAGTAGTTTTACTGTCTCCCTGCAGTAGTTTTACTGTCCTCCCTGCAGTAGTTTTACAGTCCTCCCTGCAGTAGTTTTACAGTCCTCCCTACAGTAGTTTTACAGTCCTCCCTGCAGTAGGCTTACTGTCCTCCCTGCAGTAGTTTTACTGTCCTCCCTGCAGTAGTTTTACTGTCTTCCCTGCAGTAGTTTTACTGTCTCCCTGCAGTAGTTTTACTGTCCTCCCTGCAGTAGTTTTACAGTCCTCCCTGCAGTAGTTTTACAGTCCTCCCTGCAGTAGGCTTACTGTCCTCCCTGCAGTAGTTTTACTGTCCTCCCTGCAGTAGTTTTACTGTCCTCCCTGCAGTAGTTTTACAGTCCTCCCTGCAGTAGTTATACTGTCCTCCCTGCTGTCGTTTTACTATCCTCCCTGCAGTAGTTTTACTGTCTTCCCTGCTGTAGTTTGACGTCCTCCCTGCAGTAGTTTACCGTCCTCCCTGCAGTAGTTATACTGATCTCCCTGCAGTAGTTTACCATCCTCCCTGCAGTAGTTTACCGTCCTCCCTGCAGTAGTTTTAATGTCCTCCCTGCAGTAGTTTTACTGTTTCCCTGCAGTAGTTTTACTGATCTCCCTGCAGTAGTTTTACTGATATCCCTGCAGTAGTTTTACTGATCTCCCTGCAGTAGTTTTACTGATCTCCCTGCAGTAGTTTTAATGTCCTCCCTGCAGTAGTTTTATTGTCTCCCTGCAGTAGTTTTATTGTCTCCCTGCAGTAGTTTTACTGTCCTCCCTGCAGTAGTTTTACTGTCCTCCCTGCAGTAGTTTTACTGTCTCCCTGCAGTAGTTTTACTGTCCTCCCTGCAGTAGTTTTACAGTCCTCCCTGCAGTAGTTTTACAGTCCTCCCTGCAGTAGTTTACAGTCCTCCCTGCAGTAGTCTTACTGTCCTCCCTGCAGTAGTTTTACAGTCCTCCCTGTAGTAGTTATGCTGTCCTCCCTGCTGTCGTTTTACTATCCTCCCTGCAGTAGTTTTAATGTCTTCCCTGCTGTAGTTTGAAGTCCTCCCTGCAGTAGTTTTACTGTCTTCCTGCAGTAGTTTTACTGTCCTCCCTGCTGAAGTTTACCATCCTCCCTGCAGTAGTTTTACTGTCCTCCCTGCAGTAGTTTTACTGTCCTCCCTGAAGTAGTTTTACTGTTTCCCTGCAGTAGTTTTACTGATCTCCCTGCAGTAGTTTTACGGTCCTCCCCGCAGTAGTTTTACTGTCCTCCCTGGAGTAGCTTGACTGATCTCCCTGCAGTAGTTTACTGTCCTCCCCGCAGTAGTTTTACTGATCTCCCTGGAGTACTTTTACTGATCTCACAGCAGTAGTTATACTGTCCTCCCTGCAGTAGTTTTACTGTCCTCCCTGCAGTAGTTTTACTGATCTCCCTTCAGTAGTTTTACTGATCTCCCTGCTGTAGTTTTACTGTCCTCCCTGCAGTAGTTGTACACTCCTCACTGTAGTAGTTTTACTGTCTCCCTGCAGTAGTTGTACACTCCTCACTGTAGTAGTTTTACTGTCTCCCTGCAGTAGTTGTACACTCCTCACTGTAGTAGTTTTACTGATCTCCCTGCAGTAGTTTTACTGATCTCCCTGCAGTAGTTTTAATGTCTCCCTGCAGTAGTTTTATTGTCTCCCTGCAGTAGCTTTACTGTCCTCCCTGCAGTAGTTTTACTGTCCTCCCTGCAGTAGTTTTACTGTCCTCCCTGTAGTAGTTTTACTGATCTCCCTTCAGTAGTTTTACTGATCTCCCTGCTGTAGTTTTACTGTCCTCGCTGCAGTAGTTTTACTGTCTCCCTGCAGTAGTTGTACACTCCTCACTGTAGTACTTTTACTGATCTCCCTGCAGTAGTTTTACTGATCTCCCTGCAGTAGTTTTACTATCCTCCCCGCAGTAGTTTTACTGATCTCCCTGCAGTAGTTTAACTGACCTCACTGCAGTAGTTTTACTGTCTCCCTGCAGTAGTTTTACTGTCCTCCCTGCAGTAGTTTTACTGTCCTCCCTGCAGTAGTTTTACTGTCCTCCCTGCAGTAGTTTTACTGTCTTCCCTGCAGTAGTTTTACTGTCCTCCCAGCAGTAGTTTTACTGTCTCCCTGCAGTAGTTTTACTGCCTCCCTGCAGTAGTTTTACTGTCCTCCCTGCAGTAGTTTTACTGTCCTCCCTGCAGTAGTTTTACTGTCCTCCCTGCAGTACTTTTACACTCCTCCCTGCAGTAGTTTTACTGTCCTCCCTGCAGTAGTTTTACTGTCCTCCCTGCAGTAGTTTTACTGTCCTCCCTGCAGTAGTTTTACTGTCTCCCTGCAGTAGTTTTACTGTCTCCTGCAGTAGTTTTACTGTCCTCCCTGCAGTAATTTTATTGTCTCCCTGCAGTAGTTTTACTGTCCTCCCTGCAGTAGTTTTACTGTCCTCCCTGCAGTAGTTTTACTGTCCTCCTGCAGTAGTTTTACTGTCCTCCCTGCAGTAGTTTTACTGTCCTCCCTGTAGTAGTTTTACTGTCCTCCCTGCAGTAGTTTTACTGTCCTCCCTGCAGTAGTTTTACTGTCCTCCCTGCAGTAGTTTTACTGTCCTCCCTGCAGTAGTTTTACTGTCCTCCCTGTAGTAGTTTTACTGTCCTCCCTGCAGTAGTTTTACTGTCCTCCCTGCAGTAGTTTTATGTTATCTAATTTGCCCTTATCATGTGTTGAAGCCCAGCACCTGCCTGGTGTTTTCTGACTGTTAAAATGTGAATGGCAGCTCATAACGGAAACACACTGCAGAGAAGATCTCTCACACACACACACACACACACACACACACACACACACACACACACACACACACACACACACACACACACACACACACACACACACACACACACACACAAAGGCGAACAGGCTGCTCTCTGTAGAGCAAGTCATTGGGAGAGTTTTGGGAAGTCATTACAGGTGGAATAACTAGTTGTAAAAAATAAGTAAATATTTCTGTCCAACTGTCTGACTGGCCGACTGGCCGACTGTCCGACTGGCCGACTGGCCGACTGACCGACTGCCCGACTGACCGACTGGCCGACTGTCTGACTGTCTGACTGGCCGACTGGCCGACTGTCCCCTGACTAGGCCCTGACTGGCCGACTGTCCGACTGGCCGACTGGCCGACTGGCCGACTGGCCGACTGGCCGACTAGTTTTACTGGCCGACTGACCGACTGTTTTACTGACCGACTGGCCCCTGACCGACTGGCCGACTGGCCGACTGACCGACTGGCCGACTGGCCGACTGTCCGACTGGCCGACTGGCCGACTGTCCGACTGTCCGACTGGCCGACTGTCTGACTGGCCGACTGGCCGACTGGCCCGACTGGCCGACTGACCGACTGGCCGACTACCGAGTAGTTTTACGACTGTCTGACTGGCCGACTAGCCGACTGTCTGACTGGCCGACTGGCCGACTGGCCGACTGACCGACTGGCCGACTGACCGACTGGCCGACTGGCCGACTGTCCGACTGGCCGACTGGCCGACTGTCCGACTGTCCGACTGGCCGACTGTCTGACTGGCCGACTGGCCGACTGGCCGACTGACCGACTGGCCGACTGACCGACTGGCCGACTGACCGACTGTCTGACTGGCCGACTGGCCGACTGGCCGAATGGCCGACTGGCCGACTGTCTGACTGGCCGACTGGCCGACTGGCCGACTGGCCGACTGTCTGACTGGCCGACTGGCCGACTGGCCGAATGGCCGAATGGCCGACTGGCCGACTGGCCGACTGGCCGACTGTCCGACTGGCCGACTGGCCGACTGTCCGACTGGCCGACTGGCCGACTGTCTGACTGGCCGACTGGCCGACTGGCCGACTGGCCGACTGTCTGACTGGCCGACTGGCCGACTGGCCGAATGGCCGAATGGCCGACTAGGCCGACTGGCCGACTGGCCGACTGTCCGACTGGCCGACTGGCCGATTGTCCGACTGGCCGACTGGCCGACTGTCTGACTGGCCGACTGGCCGACTGGCCGACTGGCCGAATGGCCGAATGGCCGACTGGCCGACTGGCCGACTGTCCGACTGGCCGACTGGCCGACTGTCCGACTGGCCGACTGGCCGACTGGCCGACTGGCCGACTGTCTGACCATCTACTACGACATTGCTTGCATTTCTACCACTTTTCTGCTATTATTCTCATTTTTACATTTTGTTGAAACTCGTTACTAACGTCGATCAGTCGTCCGAATATGTTATCTTATGCGTTGTTATTCCGCTACATGTCTGTTTATTATATATGAAATGTAGTACTCTGAGGTTATCTCAGCTAATGACATCTGGTATTACCCTCATGACATCTGGTATTACCCTGAGGTTAACTCACCGAATGACATCTGGTATTACTCTCATTACATCTGGTATTACTCTGAGGTTAACTCACCGAATGACATCTGGTATTATTCTGAGGTTAACTCACCTAATGACATCTGGTATTACCCTCAACACATCTGGTATTATTCTGAGGTTAACTCACCTAATGACATCTGGTATTACTCTGAGGTTAACTCACCTAATGACATCTGGTATTACCCTGAGGTTAACTCACCTAATGCCATCTGGTAAACACAAGCCTATTCACCGTTCGTACCAGAGTTCCAGTGTGTGACTCTGGTCTACTTGAGTCCATAATGACTAAACTCATACCAGATAGCAGGTCTTTGTTTCTATTGGAGGATTGTTTAGGGAAGCTGTTTGACGTGTCGTCTTTAAACTAACATCATAATAACATTACACTAATTTTGTAAAAGTTTTGTTTTCATTACACTTCTCCCCAAAGCAGAGCACACACACAGAGAAGTAATAGCATCTTTGTCCACTTACCCCAGCCCCTAAACCTCTCCACTTACCCCGGCCTCTAAACCTGTCCACTTACCCCAGCCCCTAAACCTCTCCACTTACCCCAGCCCCTTAACCTCTCCACTTACCCCAGCCTCTAAACCTCTCCACTTACCCCAGCCTCTAAACCTCTCCACTTACCCCAGCCCCTAAACCTCTCCACTTACCCCAGCCCCTTAACCTCTCCACTTACCCCAGCCCCTTAACCTCTCCACTTACCCCAGCCCCTTAACCTCTCCATTTACCCCAGCCCCTTAACCTCTCCACTTACCCCAGCCCCTTAACCTCTCTACTTACCCCAGCCCCTAAACCTCTCCACTTACCCCAGCCCCTTAACCTATCCACTTACCCCAGCCCCTAAACCTCTCCACATACCCCAGCACCCTAAACCTCTCCATTTACCCCAGCCCCTTAACCTCCCCACTTACCCCAGCCTCTAAACCTCTCCACTTACCCCGGCCCCTAAACCTCTCCACTTACCCCAGCCCCTTAACCTCTCCACTTACCCCAGCCCCTTAACCTCTCCACTTACCCCAGCCCCTTAACCTCTCCACTTACCCCAGCCCCTAAACCTCTCCACTTACCCCAGCCCCTAAACCTCTCCATTTACCCCAGCCCCTTAACCTCCCCACTTACCCCAGCCTCTAAACCTCTCCACTTTCCCCAGCCCCTTAACCTCTCCACTTACCCCATCCCCTAAACCTCTCCACTTACCCCAGCCCCTAAACCTCTCCATTTACCCCAGCCCCTTAACCTCTCCACTTACCCCAGCCCCTAAACCTCTCCACATACCCCAGCCCCTAAACCTCCCATTTACCCCAGCCCCTTAACCTCCCCACTTACCCCAGCCTCTAAACCTCTCCACTTACCCCAGCCCCTAAACCTCTCCACTTACCCCAGCCCCTTAACCTCTCCACTTACCCCAGCCCCTTAACCTCTCCACTTACCCCAGCCCCTTAACCTCTCCACTTACCCCAGCCCCTAAACCTCTCCACTTACCCCAGCCCCTAAACCTCTCCATTTACCCCAGCCCCTTAACCTCCCCACTTACCCCAGCCTCTAAACCTCTCCACTTTCCCCAGCCCCTTAACCTCTCCACTTACCCCAGCCCCTAAACCTCTCCACTTACCCCAGCCCCTAAACCTCTCCATTTACCCCAGCCCCTTAACCTCTCCACTTACCCCAGCCCCTAAACCTCTCCACATACCCCAGCCCCTAAACCTCTCCATTTACCCCAGCCCCTTAACCTCCCCACTTACCCCAGCCTCTAAACCTCTCCACTTACCCCAGCCCCTAAACCTCTCCACTTACCCCAGCCCCTTAACCTCTCCACTTACCCCAGCCCCTTAACCTCTCCACTTACCCCAGCCCCTTAACCTCTCCACTTACCCCAGCCCCTAAACCTCTCCACTTACCCCAGCCCCTAAACCTCTCCATTTACCCCAGCCCCTTAACCTCCCCACTTACCCCAGCCTCTAAACCTCTCCACTTACCCCAGCCCTTTAACCTCTCCACTTACCCCAGCCCCTAAACCTCTCCACTTACCCCAGCCCCTTAACCTCTCCACTTACCCCAGCCCCTTAACCGCTCCACTTACCCCAGCCCCTTAACCTCTCCACCTACCCCAGCCCCTTAACCGCTCCACTTACCCCAGCCCCTTAAACTCTCCACTTACCCCAGCCCCTTAACCTCCCCACTTACCCCAGCCCCTTTACCTCCCCACTTACCCCAGCCTCTAAACCTCTCCACTTACCCCAGCCCCTAAACCTCTCCACCAGAGTCTGCTCAGAGAGTCCTTCAGTCTAACGTGACAGTAAGTCCTTTCCAGTGTGTGTATGTTGCACCTTTTCCAATTCAGCCCATCTTTTTCCACTTACCCCCAGCTCCTAAACCTCCATATTGTCCCACTTAGCAGAGCTAGCCTATATCCCAAAATGTCACCCTATGCCCTAGATAGTGCACTACTTTTAAACAGGGCACTATGGGAACCCTGGTCTTAAGTAGTTTACTACATATGGAATAGGGAACCATTTGGGACTCAACACAGTATATCCTAAGGAGAGAGAAAGTGAACCTTCTCTCTCCCAGACAGCCTTTAGTCCTGATAAAAAGCAGGAATGTATCGTTTTCAGTTAACATATCTCACACACCATCAATCTCGGGGATTACACCACAGGTTGTTATGGAGACTCGAGTGTTTGAAAACAATGAAGGAAGTGGGCTTTCTACTCATGTACCGTCAGCAGGGGGTTTCTCCCTGGCCTGTAGATATCACACCCCTCCCCTGGCCTGTAGATATCACATCCCTCCCCTGGCCTGTAGATAGCACATCCCTCCACTCCCCTGTAGATATCACATCCCTCCCCTCCCCTCCCTATAGATATCACATCCCTCCCCTGGCCTGTAGATATCACATCCCTCCCCTCCTCTGTAGATATCACATCCCTCCCCCCCTGTAGATATCACATCCCTCCCTGGCCTGTAGATATCACATCCCTCCCTCCCCTGTAGATATCACATCCCTCCCCTCCCCTGTAGATATCACATCCCTCCCCTGGCCTGTAGATATCACATCCCTCCCCTGTAGATACCACGTCCCTCCCCTGGCCTGTAGAAATCACATCCCTCCCCTGGCCTGTAGATATCACATCCCTCCCCTGGCCTGTAGATATCACATCCCTCCCCTGGCCTGTAGATATCACATCCCTCCCCTAGCCTGTAGATATCACATCCCTCCCCTGGCCTGTAGATATCACATCATCTCCCCTGGCCTGTAGATATCACATCCCTCCCTGGCCTGTAGATATCACATCCCTCCCCTGGCCTGTAGATTCACATCCCCCCTGGCCTGTAGATTACACATCTCTCCCCTGTAGATTACACATCTCTCCTCTGGCCTGTAGATTACACATCCCTCCCCTGGCCTGTAGATTACACATCCCTCCCCTGGCCTGTGGATTACACATCTCTCCCCTGTAGATTACACATCCCTCCCCTGGCCTGATGGTACACATCCCTACCCTGGCCTGGAGATTACACATCTCTCCCCTGGCCTGTGATTACACATCTCTCCCCTGTAGATTACACATCCCTCCCCTGGCCTGTGGTACAGATCTAAATTACACATCTCTCCCCTGGCCTGTAGATTACACATCTCTCCCCTGTAGATTACACATCTCTCCCCTGGCCTGTAGATTACACATCTCTCCCCTGGCCTGTAGATATCACATCTCCCCCCTGTAGATTACACATCTCTCCCCTGGCCTGTAGATTACACATCTCTCCCCTGGCCTGTAGATTACTCATCCCTCCCCTGGCCTGTAGATTACTCATCCCTCCCCTGGCCTGTAGATACACATCTCTCCCCTGGCCTGTAGATACTCATCCTCCCCTGGCCTGTAGATTACACATTCCTCCCCTGGCCTGTAGATTACACATCTCTCCCCTGGCCTGTAGATTACACATCTGTCCCCTGGCCTGTAGATTACACATCCCTCCCCTAATCCACCTCACTCACATCCTATGGGATTTCCTTCGTTACAGATATGAAAGGAGAACAATTGTAAAGAGACAGGAGAGGAGAGTGAAATACATTGCGGATAGTACGGGTACCATCTCAGTCCCGATGGATCTCCTGAGATTGGAGAGATAGCGTAGAGAAGAGGAAAAGAAGAAGGGGAGGGAAGGATGGAGGGGGAGGGAAAGAGGAATGTGGAGGAAGAGACAGAAGACAGAAGGAAGGAAGGAGATATAAAACGCTGTCTGACTGCAGCTTCTCTCCGGTTACCAGATATATGTGACATGTACACCTACAGTATGTAACCCACACACACACTCAACTACACACACGTCACATAGACATCACACACACACAAGTATACCCACAGTAATAATCTCTTTGCAACACACACCCTCTTTGCTGTGCCAGTAAAATAGACGGTGAGGAAAAGTAGGGGATTAGTTTCTATGAGAGAGGTACTGCCCTCCCCCCCCCTTCTCCCCTCCCCTCCCCTCTCCTCTCTCCCTTCTCCTCTCTCCTTCTCCTCTCCTCTCCTCCCTTCTCCTCACCCTCCTTCTCCTCTCTCTTCTCCTCACCCTCCTTCTCCTCTCCCTTCTTCTCCTCTCCCTTCTCCTCCCTTCTCCTCTCTTCTCCTCCCTTCTCCTCTCCTCCCTTCTCCTCTCTTCTCCTCCCTTCTCCTCTCCTCCCTTCTCCTCCACCTTCTCCCTTTCCAATTCTCTTCTCCCTTCTCCTCTCCCTCTCCTCTTATTTTCTTTCCATTTCTCTACCCCTGTCTTTCCCTCTCCTCCTCTCCTCCTCTTTTACCCCTGTCCACCCACAGCCCAATCTGTAGACCTTATGACATGGAAACTCTATTCCAGCTTGTCATTAAGCCCAGACAGCGATAATTTAAAATGGCATTCAGATGATCCAGTCAGATATCATCATGATATTGCTTCATTGCTCTGACAGCCCAGCTGTCTATTTTAACGACCGATGTTATACTGGAATCTCCTTTCTCTCCCTCTCCATGGGATGAAATAATTGATTCCTAAATGTAACAGGCGTATGGATAGATAAGGTCAGGGCTGCCTAGAGCCGTCACAGTGATTGATGTAGCCCTATGCTATCTGCTCTCACATTTTATTACACATGCAAATAGCAGACAGGAAGTGATTAGCACCCACTTGGGCCAGCCTGCTGTCGACTGGAGTTTTTTTTTTGCTCGTGCTTTTCTGGTACATTGGTAAGTTCTTGTCGTTCCACCGACTGCAACACTGACACTGTGATAACGAAAATGTATTTGCATCCTGACCCAACACCTGAGGCGTTTTGTTCAAAAACACAAACAAACCCCACAGAGCCCCAGGACAGCAACACAATTAGACCCATGTAAATCATTAGAAAACAAAAAGATAATTACTTGACACATTGGAATGAATTTACCAAACAACAGAGCAAACTAGAATGCTATTTGGCCCTAAACAGAGAGTACACAGCGGCAGAATACCTGACCACTGTGACTGACTCAAAATTAAGGAACTCTTTGACTATGTACAGACTCAGTGAGCATAGCCTTGCTATTGAGAAAGGCCGCCGTAGGCAGACATGGCTCTCAAGAGAAGACAGGCTATGTGCTCACTGCCCACAAAATGCAATGGAAACTGAGCTGCACTTCCTAACCTCCTGCCCAATGTATGACCATATTAGAGAAACATATTTCCCTCAGATTACACAGATCCACAAAGAATTCGAAAACAAACCAGATTTTGATAAACTCCCATATCTACTGGGTGAATTTCCACAGTGTGCCATCACAGCAGCAAGATTTGTGACCTGTTGCCACCAGAAAAGGGCAACCAGTGAAGAACAAACACCATTGTAAATATATCTCATATTTATGTTTATTTATTTTCTCTTTTGCACTTGAACTATTTGCAAATTGTTACAACACTGTATATTTACATAATATGACATTTGTAATGTCTTCATTCTTTTGGAACTTTTTTGAGTGTAATGTTTACTGTTAATTTTATAGTTTTCTTCACTTTTGTTAATTATCTACTTCACTTGCTTTTGCAATGTTAACATATGTTCCCCATGCCAATAAAGCCCCTAAAATGTAATTGCATTGAATTGAAAGAGAGAGAGAGAGAGAGAGAGAGAGATGTGAAATATATTGAGGATAGTACAGGTACCATCTCAGTCCCGTTGGATCTCCTGAGATTGGAGAGAGAAAGGAAAGAGGAGAGGAAAGGAAAGAGGAGAGGAAAGAGGAGAGGAGAGGAAAGAGGAGAGGAAAGAGGAGAGGAAAGAAAGGAGAGGAAAGAGGAGAGGAGAGGAAAGAGGAGAGGAGAGGAGAGGAGAGGAAAGAGGAGAGGAAAGAGGAGAGGAAAGGAAAGAGGAGAGGAGAGGAGAAGAGGAGAGGAAAGAGGAGAGGAGAGGAAAGAGGAGAGGAAAGAGGAGAGGAAAGAGGAGAGGAGAGGAAAGAGGAGAGGAAAGAGGAGAGGAAA
The DNA here is from genome assembly GCF_018296145.1 of Oncorhynchus tshawytscha. NCBI lineage: Eukaryota > Metazoa > Chordata > Actinopteri > Salmoniformes > Salmonidae > Oncorhynchus > Oncorhynchus tshawytscha. The sequence goes on along the minus strand of NC_056457.1, from coordinate 35,759,629 downwards.
GAAAGAGAGGAAAGGAAAGAGGAGAGGAGAGGAAAGAGGAGAGGAAAGGAAAGAGGAGAGGAGAGGAAAGAGGAGAGGAGAGGAAAGAGGAGAGGAAAGAGGAGAGGAAAGGAAAGAGGAGAGGAAAGAGGAGAGGAGAGGAAAGAGGAGAGGAGAGGAGAGGAGAGGAAAGAGGAGAGGAAAGAGGAGAGGAAAGGAAAGAGGAGAGGAAGGAGAGGAGAGGAAAGAGGAGAGGAGAGGAAAGAGGAGAGGAGAGGAAAGAGGAGAGGAAAGAGGAGAGGAGAGGAAAGAGGAGAGGAAAGAGGAGAGGAAAGAGGAGAGGAAAGGAAAGAGGAGAGGAGAAAAGAGGAGAGGAGAGGAGAGGAAAGAGGAGAGGAAAGAGGAGAGGAAAGAGGAGAGGAGAGGAAAGAGGAGAGGAAAGAGGAGAGGAAAGAGGAGAGGAAAGGAAAGAGGAGAGGAGAGGAAAGAGAGAGAGAGGAAAGAGGAGAGGAAAGAGGAGAGGAGAGGAAAAAGAGGAGAGGAAAGAGGAGAGGAAAGAGGAGAGGAAAGAGGAGAGGAAAGAGGAGAGAAAGAGGAGAGGAAAGAGGAGAGGAAAGAGGAGAGGAAAGAGGAGAGGAAAGAGGAAAGAGGAGAGGAGAGGAAAGAGGAGAGGAAAGAGGAGAGGAAGAGGAAAGAGGAGAGGAAAGAGGAGAGGAAAGAGGAGAGGAAAGAGAAGAGGAGAGAGAGGAAAGAGGAGAGGAAAGAGGAGAGGAAAGAGGAGAGGAAAGAGGAGAGGAAAGAGGAGAGGAAAGAGGAGGAAAGAGGAGAGGAAAGAGGAGATGCCCGCCTCGCTCCGATGGATCTCCTGAGATGCATAGATAGAGAGGGAGGGAGGGAGGGGATGGCGATAGAAAGGTATGTTCCACAGCACCATGACAGCATGCAGGTGATAACTAGAGTGTGTATTTGCATCCTGATCAACACCTTATCAGCTGGGTGCACGTCCCAAATGGCACCATATTTCCTATGGACTCTGGTCTAAAGTAGTGCACTGTATAGGGAATAGGGTGCCATAGGGCTCTGGTCTAAAGTAGTGCACTATATAGGGAATAGGGCTCTGGGTCTAAAGTAGTGTAATATATAGGGAATAGGCCATAGGGCTCTGCTAAAGTAGTGCATTATATAGGGAATAGGGTGCCATAGGGCTCTGGTCTAAAATAGTGCACTAAAGTAGTAGGGAATAGGGTGCCATAGGGCTCTGGTCTGAAGTAGTGTGCTATAGGGCTCTGGTCTAAAGGGAATAGGGAATAGTGCCATAGGGCTCTGGTCTAAAGTAGTGCACTATATAGGGAATAGGGTGCCATAGAGCTCTGGTCTGAAGTAGTGCACTATATATATAGGGAATAGGGTTATATCTGGAATGTAGATCAAGCCTTCCGCTGTCCACATAATTATAATCTGGTTCATTACCATGGGATATCCTGATAGAGATGGAGAGACGTGGAAAGAAAGGGGCCTGCCTACGATATAGATAATAGAGAGACAACATGGAAAGAGAGAGGGAATGCCCAGTTCAAATAGACAGGGAATGGAGAGACAACAAGGAAAGATAGAGGGAAGCCCAACCCGCCTCACTGTGATGGCCTGAAAGATGGAGAGATAGCAGAGAAAGGAAAAAATGGAGATGAACAATGGAGGGAGAAATGAGAGGGAATATGGAGAAACCAGAGAAGATATGAGAGAAAAGAGGGAGGGAGAGAGAGGATAAGAGGTAGCTGAAATTACGCCGACGAGAGCCTAAACAGATGAAAGAGGAAATATAGAGGAGTGAAGGGTGGAAAGCAAAAGGGAAAGAAGGAGGGAGAGAGAGTAGAGGAAATGGGAAGACTCAGGGATGGTCAGTGTTATGTCATCACTGAGAGACGGAGGGGGAGTGTAGAAAGACAGACAGACTGATAAACACTGTATATATACTGTATATATACGGTACGACATTTGAAATGTCTTTTTCTTTTGGAACTTCTGTGAGTGTCATGTTTACTGTTCACCTTTATTTTTTATTTCACTTTTGTATATTATCTACTTTCGATTGCTTTGTTAACGATATTGACCTGACCAGTGTCCCATAATGCACCTGCATTCCATACAGAACCAGGCTAATAATGACGAGACATCTGTTAAATTAGCCCTTGTGTTCCTACATTGATATGGATAGATTTACTGTAACAGCAAAAGAAAAGTGTGAGAGGTATTGAAATGAAATAATAAAAATATCCTCTAGAGGGAAGAATAAAAAAAAATTAAAAAAAATGATATTTAACAAAACGATACCACAGTAAAAAATAAAAAGGTGACGAGGGACTTTGATTTCCCCCAATTTCTTCCCAGGTTTTTAACTTTCCAAAATCACATCTTTATTCAACAGAAAACAACTATATTGGATGTTCTAAGTCCAGAACTTAAAGCCACTGAACACACCGATTAAAAACTTGGGGTTTTTCTGTTGCTCATTACAAAAACTACATTTCAGTCTTGGAAGTGTTTCCTGGCCGATTCCGCGTTTGGTTAATGATGATTGTCCTTCGTGAGACGCTGTAGACACGGAAACCTATTTTCACTTCCTCCAAATCCCCCAGAATGAATCAAACATAACTTAATTGATTTTTATATGTTTCTGCCTAGGATGCGTTAGTTGCACGATTTTACATCTAACTAAGGTATTTCTCATGTTCAAATAATGTGTGATGTGTTGTCTTATGTAAGGAATGTTGGAACTGCTGGGCATGTCTGTCTCACTGTGTATGCTATTGGATAAAGAGCTTCAGCTGGTTCACCCTATTGGATAAAGAGCTGCAGCTGTTCACCCTATTGGATAAAGAGCTTCAGCTGGTTCACCCTATTGGATAAAGAGCTGCAGCTGGTTCACCCTATTGGATAAAGAGCTGCAGCTGTTCACCCTATTGGATAAAGAGCTGCAGCTGTTCACCCTATTGGATAAAGAGCTGCAGCTGTTCACCCTATTGGATAAAGAGCTGCAGCTGTTCACCCTATTGGATAAAGAGCTGCAGCTGGTTCACCCTATTGGATAAAGAGCTGCAGCCGGTTCACCCTATTGGATAAAGAGCTGCAGCTGGTTCACCCTATTGGATAAAGAGCTGCAGCTGGTTCACCCTATTGGATAAAGAGCTTCAGCTGTTCACCCTATTGGATAAAGAGCTGCAGCTGTTCACCCTATTGGATAAAGAGCTGCAGCTGTTCACCCTATTGGATAAAGAGCTTCAGCTGTTCACCCTATTGGATAAAGAGCTGCAGCTGTTCACCCTATTGGATAAAGAGCTGCAGCTGGTTCACCCTATTGGATAAAGAGCTGCAGCTGGTTCACCCTATTGGATAAAGAGCTGCAGCTGTTCACCCTATTGGATAAAGAGCTGCAGCTGTTCACCCTATTGGATAAAGAGCTGCAGCTGTTCACCCTAATGGATAAAGAGCTGCAGCTGTTCACCCTATTGGATAATGAGCTGCAGCTGGTTCACCCTATTGGATAAAGAGCTGCAGCTGGTTCACCCTATTGGATAAAGAGCTTCAGCTGGTTCACCCTATTGGATAAAGAGCTGCAGCTGGTTCACCCTATTGGATAAAGAGCTGCAGTTGGTTCACCCTATTGGATAAAGAGCTGCAGCTGTTCACCCTATTGGATAAAGAGCTGCAGCTGTTCACCCTATTGGATAAAGAGCTGCAGTTGGTTCCCCTATTGGATAAAGAGCTGCAGCTGTTCACCCTATTGGATAAAGAGCTGCAGCTGTTCACCCTATTGGTTGCAGCTGGTTCACCCTATTGGATAAAGAGCTGCAGCTGGTTCACCCTATTGGATAAAGAGCTGCAGCTGTTCAAGAGAGCTGCAGCTGTTCACCCTATTGGATAAAGAGCTGCAGCTGTTCACCCTCACTGTTAGCGAGCAAATGGACATCATCAAATCAAAACCCAACCTTCATTTACACGTTGTGACGCACACATTTTTTCCAAACTCCGTTTTAGATGAGAGTGACTTCATGACCAAAATGGTCCTTTTTAAACATTTGTAGTCAATTTAAAACAATAGAATTACTGTTTCCGACATGAATTGATGTCGTTTTCAAAGGGAGTTGTTGGTGTTTAAAGGGAGTTGTTGGTTTTCAAAGGAGTTGTTGGTTTTCAAAGGGAGTTGTTGGTTTTCATAGGGAGTTGTTGGTTTTCAAATGGAGTTGTTGGTTTTCAAAGGGAGTTGTTGGTTTTCAAAGGGAGTTGGTGGTTTTCAAAGGGAGTTGTTGGTTTTCAAAGGGAGTTGTTAGTAGGGAGTTGTTGGTTTTCATAGGGAGTTGTTGGTTTTCAAAGGGAGTTGTTGGTTTTCAAAGGGAGTTGTTGGTTTTCAAAAGGAATTAGTGGTTTTCAAAGGGAGTTGTTGGTTTTCAAAGGGAGTTGTTGGTTTTCAAAGGGAGTTGGTGGTTTTCATAGGGAGTTGTTGGTTTTCAAAGGGAGTTGTTGGTTTTCAAAGGGAGTTGTTGGTTTTCAAAGGGAGTTGTTGGTTTTCAAAGGGAGTTGTTGTTTTTTAAAGGCAGTCGCTCGTTTTAAACCACATCAGTGGACCATTTTCTAGATCTGGGAATAATCTGATACATTTAGATGTTTTGTTGTTGTAGTTAATTCAGGTGCACACCAGCCATTCAGCTAGCTGTGTTTCTGTAGCCATAGGAGTTTCTGTAGAGACAAATAGCCTACAATATGAAATCCATCTAACCTGTTGGAGGAAATTATTGTCCAAAAACAAACTTTTAAGTGGTAATGACCCAATAATGATCGACTGAATATGCGCACTCTCCGCATGGGCCAATAACATAGGCAATACTGTTCAATCAATTAAAGTTCCCTAATTTTGATGGAAAACTGGAAAACAAATGATATGCCTGGTAATACTAATTAGCTAAGGAAGTGCCTCAGTGATATTCCTGGTAATGCTAACTAGCTAAGGAAGTGCCTCAGTGATATGCCTGGTAATACTAACTAACTAAGGAAGTGTCTCAGTGACATTCCTGGTAATGCTAACTAGCTAAGGAAGTGCCTCAGTGATATGCCTGGTAATGCTAACTAGCTAAGGAAGTGCCTCAGTGATATGCCTGGTAATGCTAACTAGCTAAGGAAGTGCCTCAGTGATATGCCTGGTAATGCTAACTAGCTACGGAAGTGACTCAGTGATAGGCCAAAAGGGTGGGGTACATCTTAATATTTGGAAGGTTGTTCCTAATGTTTGGTTGTGCTCAGTGTAACATGACGGATGGACAACCATCATAGATACAAAGCCATCAGATGTATCATATTGTACAACCGCGTAAAATTATATTGAACAATTACATCACTCAGTACCATGGAACATTTTCAACTCCTCCAAAACATGACCCTTGGAGTTTTAAACTGGTCTAGGGAGAGTTCCAAAGCCACGGAGCAGAGGAACTATAGCTGTTTGCAGTTGTGTGTCTGTGTGATTTTGGTTTTACCGTCCAGGTGTGGGACAAGAAGACCACAGGACAGTAAAACAAGGAAACATTCCCATCAAGGGAAAAAAAAATGCAATTTTATGCTTAGGGATTACATTTAGGGTTATGGGTTTAGGTGTAGGGTTTAGGGTTATGGGTTTAGGTGTAGGGTTTAGGGTTATGGGTTTAGGTGTAGGGTTTAGGGTTATGGGTTTAGGTGTAGGGTTTAGGGTTATGGGTTTAGGTGTAGGGTTTAGGATTATGGTTTAGGTGTAAGGTTAGGGTTATGGTTTAGGTGTAGGGTTTAGGGTTATGGGTTTAGGTGTAGGGTTTAGGGTTATGGTTTAGGTGTAGGGTTTAGGGTTATGGGTTTAGGTGTAGGGTTTAGGGTTATGGGTTTAGGTTTAGGGTTATGGTTTAGGTGTAGGGTTTAGGGTTATGGGTTTAGGTGTAGGGTTTAGGGTTATGGGTTTAGGTGTAGGGTTTAGGGTTATGGTTTAGGTGTAGGGTTTAGGGTTATGGGTTTAGGTGTAGGGTTTAGGGTTATGGGTTTAGGTGTAGGGTTTAGGGTTATGGTTTAGGTGTAGGGTTTAGGGTTATGGTTAAGGTGTAAGGTTTAGGGTTATGGTTAAGGTTAGGGTTTAGGGTTGTGGGTTTAGGTGTAGGGTTTAGGGTTATGGTTTAGGTGTAGGGTTTAGGGTTATGGTTTAGGTGTAGGGTTTAGGGTTATGGTTTAGGTGTAGGGTTTAGGGTTATGGTTTAGGTGTAGGGTTTAGGGTTATGGTTAAGGTGTAGGGTTTAGGGTTATGGTTAAGGTTAGGGTTTAGGGTTGTGGGTTTAGGTTTAGGGTTATGGTTTAGGTGTAGGGTTTAGGGTTATGGGTTTAGGTGTAGGGTTTAGGGTTATGGGTTTAGGTGTAGGGTGTAGGGTTATGGGTTTAGGTGTAGGGTTTAGGGTTATGGTTTAGGTGTAGGGTTTAGGGTTATGGGTTTAGGTGTAGGGTTTAGGGTTATGGTTTAGGTGTAGGGTTTAGGGTTATGGTTTAGGTGTAGGTGTAGGGTTTAGGGTTATGGTTTAGGTGTAGGGTTTAGGGTTATGGTTAAGGTGTAGGGTTTAGGGTTATGGTTTAGGTTATGGGTTTAGGTGTAGGGTTTAGGGTTATGGTTAAGGTGTAGGGTTTAGGGTTATGGTTAAGGTTAGGGTTTAGGGTTGTGGGTTTAGGTTTAGGGTTATGGTTTAGGTGTAGGGTTTATGGTTATGGGTTTAGGTGTAGGGTTTAAGGTTATGGGTTTAGGTGTAGGGTTTAGGGTTATGGTTAAGGTTATGGGTTTAGGTGTAGGGTTTAGGGTTATGGTTAAGGTGTAGGGTTTAGGGTTATGGTTAAGGTTAGGGTTTAGGGTTGTGGGTTTAGGTTTAGGGTTATGGTTTAGGTGTAGGGTTTAGGGTTATGGTTTAGGTGTAGGGTTTAGGGTTATGGGTTTAGGTGTAGGGTTTAGGGTTATGGGTTTAGGTGTAGGGTTTAGGGTTATGGTTTAGGTGTAGGGTTTAGGGTTATGGTTAAGGTTAGGGTTTAGGGTTATGGGTTTAGGTGTAGGGTTTAGGGTTATGGTTAAGGTGTAAGGTTTAGGGTTATGGTTAAGGTTAGGGTTTAGGGTTATGGGTTTAGGTGTAGGGTTTAGGGTTATGGGTTTAGGTGTAGGGTTTAGGGTTATGGTTTAGGTGTAGGGTTTAGGGTTATGGTTTAGGTGTAGGGTTTAGGGTTATGGGTTTAGGTGTAGGGTTTAGGGTTATGGTTTAGGTGTAGGGTTTAGGGTTATGGGTTTAGGTGTAGGGTTTAGGGTTATGGTTAAGGTTAGGGTTTAGGGTTATGGGTTTAGGTGTAGGGTTTAGGGTTATGGTTAAGGTGTAGGGTTTAGGGTTATTTTTAAGGTTAGGGTTGTGGGTTTAGGTGTAGGGTTTAGGGTTATGGTTTAGGTGTAGGGTTTAGGGTTATGGTTTAGGTGTATGGTTTAGTGTTGTGGGTTTAGGTGTAGGGTTTAGGGTTATGGTTAAGGTTAGGGTTTAGGGTTATGGTTTAGGTTAGGGTTTAGGGTTAGGGTTTAGGTGTAGGGTTTAGGGTTTATGGGTTTAGGGTTATGGTGTAGGGTGTAGGGTTTAGGGTTATGGTTTAGGTTAGGGTTTAGGGTTATGGGTTTAGGTGTAGGGTTTAGGGTTATGGTTAGGGGTTTAGGGTTATGGTTTAGGTGTTTTAGGGTTATGGGTTTAGGTGTAGGGTTTAGGGTTATGGTTTAGGTGTAGGGTTTAGGGTTATGGGGTTTAGGGTTATTATGGTTTAGGTGTAGGGTTTAGGGTTATGGTTTAGGTGTTGGGTTTAGGGTTATGGTTTAGGTGTAGGGTTTAGGGTTATGGGTTTAGGTGTAGGGTTTAGGGTTATGGTTTTAGGGTTTAGGTTTATGGTTTTAGGGTTATAGGTTATGGTTTAGGTTATTTTAGGGTTATGGGTTTAGGTTAGGGTTTAGGGTTGTGGGTTTAGGTGTAGGGTTTAGGGTTATGGTTTAGGTTAGGGTTTAGGGTTATGGTTTAGGTGTAGGGTTTAGGGTTATGGTTTAGGTGTAGGGTTTAGGGTTATGGTTTAGGTGTAGGGTTTAGGGGTTATGGGTTTAGGGTTTAGGGTTATGGGTTTAGGTGTAGGGTTTAGGGTTATGGTTTAGGTGTAGGGTTTAGGGTTATGGTTTAGGTGTAGGGTTTAGGGTTATGGTTTAGGTGTAGGGTTTAGGGTTATGGTTTAGGTGTAGGGTTTAGGGTTATGGTTTAGGTGTAGGGTTTAGGGTTATGGTTTTATGGGTTTAGGTGGGTTATGGTTTAGGTGTAGGGTTTAGGGTTATGGTTTAGGTTTAGGGTTATGGTTTAGGTGTAGGGTTTAGGGTTATGGGTTTAGGTGTAGGGTTTAGGGTTATGGTTTAGGTGTAGGGTTTAGGGTTATGGTTTAGGTTAGGGTTTAGGGTTATGGGTTTAGGTGTAGTTTAGGGTTATGGGTTTAGGTGTAGGGTTTAGGGTTATGGTTTAGGTGTAGGGTTTAGGGTTATGGTTAAGGAGTAGGTTTAGGGTTATGGTTAAGGTTAGGGTTTAGGGTTGTGGGTTTAGGTGTAGGGTTTAGGGTTATGGTTTAGGTGTAGGGTTTAGGGTTATGGTTTAGGTGTAGGGTTTAGGGTTATGGTTTAGGTGTAGGGTTTAGGGTTATGGGTTTAGGTGTAGGGTTTAGGGTTATGGTTTAGGTGTAGGGTTTAGGGTTATGGTTAAGGTTATGGGTTTAGGTGTAGGGTTTAGGGTTATGGTTAAGGTGTAGGGTTTAGGGTTATGGTTAAGGTTAGGGTTTAGGGTTTAGGGTTTAGGGTTTAGGGTTATGGGTTTAGGTGTAGGGTTTAGGGTTATGGTTTAGGTGTAGGGTTTAGGGTTATGGTTTAGGTGTTTTAGGGGTTTATGGGTTTAGGTGTAGGGTTTAGGGTTATGGTTTAGGTGTAGGGTTTAGGGTTATGGGTTTAGGTGTAGGGTTTAGGGTTATGGTTTTGTAGGTGTAGTTTAGGGTTATGGTTTAGTTTAGGGTTTAGGGTTATGGTTTAGGTGTAGGGTTTAGGGTTATGGTTTAGGTGGGTTATGGTTAGGTTTTTAGGGTTATGGTTTAGGTTAGGGTTTAGGGTTATGGTTTAGGTGTAGGGTTTAGGGTTATGGGTTTAGGTGTAGGGTGTAGGGTTTAGGGTTATGGTTAAGGATAGGGTTTAGGGTTATGGTTTAGGTTAGGGTTTAAGGTTATGGGTTTAGGTTAGGGTTTAGGGTTATGGTTAAGGTTAGGGTTTAGGGTTATGGTTTAGGTGTAGGGTTTAGGGTTATGGTTTAGGTGTAGGGTTTAGGGTTATGGTTTAGGTGTAGGGTTTAGGGTTGTGGGTTTAGGTGTAGGGTTTAGGGTTATGGTTTAGGTGTAGGGTTTAGGGTTATGGTTTAGGTGTAGGGTTTAGGGTTATGGTTTAGGTGTAGGGTTTAGGGTTATGGTTTAGGTGTAGGGTTTAGGGTTATGGTTTAGGTGTAGGGTTTAGGGTTATGGTTTAGGTGTTTAGGGTTTAGGGTTTATGGTTTAGTTTAGGTGTAGGGTTTAGGGTTATGGTTTAGGTGTTAGGGTTTAGGGTTATGGTTTAGGTGTAGGGTTTAGGGTTATGGGTTTAGGTGTAGGGTTTAGGGTTATGGTTTAGGTGTAGGGTTTAGGGTTATGGTTTAGGTGTAGGGTTTAGGGTTATGGGTTTAGGTTTAGGGTTATGGTTTAGGTGTAGGGTTTAGGGTTATGGGTTTAGGTGTAGGGTTTAGGGTTATGGTTTAGGTGGGGTTTAGGGTTATGGTTTAGGTGTAGGGTTTAGGGTTATGGTTTAGGTGTAGGGTTTAGGGTTATGGTTTAGGTGTAGGGTTTAGGGTTATGGTTTAGGTGTAGGGTTTAGGGTTATGGTTTAGGTGTAGGGTTTAGGGTTATGGTTTAGGTTAGGGTTTAGGGTTGTATGGTTTAGGTGTAGGGTTTAGGGTTATGGTTTAGGTGTAGGGTTTAGGGTTATGGTTTAGGTGTAGGGTTTAGGGTTATGGTTTAGGTGTAGGGTTTAGGGTTATGGGTTTAGGTGTAGGGTTTAGGGTTATGGTTTAGGTGTAGGGTTTAGGGTTATGGTTATTATGGTTTAGGTGTAGGGTTTAGGGTTATGGTTTAGGGTGTAGGGTTTAGGGTTATGGTTTAGGTTAGGGTTTAGGGTTAGGTTAGGGTTTAGGTTTAGGGTTTATTATGGTTTAGGTGTAGGGTTTAGGGTTATGGTTTAGGTGTAGGGTTTAGGGTTATGGGTTTAGGTGTAGGGTTTAGGGTTATGGGTTTAGGTGTTTTAGGGTTATGGTTTAGGTGTAGGGTTTAGGGTTATGGTTTAGGTGTAGGGTTTAGGGTTATGGTTTAGGTGTAGGGTTTAGGGTTATGGTTTAGGTGTAGGGTTTAGGGTTTAGGGTTATGGTTTAGGTGTAGGGTTTAGGGTTATGGTTAAGGTGTAGGGTTTAGGGTTATGTTTAAGGTTTATGGGTTTAGGTGTAGGGTTTAGGGTTATGGTTTAGGTGTAGGGTTTAGGGTTATGGTTAGGTTAGGGTTTAGGGTTATGGTTTAGGGTTATGGTTTAGGTGTAGGGTTTAGGGTTATGGGTTTAGGTGTAGGGTTTAGGGTTATGGGTTTAGGTGTAGGGTTTAGGGTTATGGTTAAGGTGTAGGGTTTAGGGTTAGGGTTTAGGGTTATGGTTTAGGTGTAGGGTTTAGGGTTATGGGTTTAGGTTAGGGTTATGGGTTTAGGTGTAGGGTTTAGGGTTATGGTTTAGGTGTAGGGTTTAGGGTTATGGGTTTAGGTGTAGGGTTTAGGGTTATGGGTTTAGGTGTAGGGTTTAGGGTTATGGTTTAGGTGTAGGGTTTAGGGTTATGGTTTAGGTGGGGTTTAGGGTTTAGGTGTAGGGTTTAGGGTTATGGTTTAGGTGTAGGGTTTAGGGTTATGGTTTAGTGTAGGGTTTAGGGTTATGGTTTAGGTGTAGGGTTTAGGGTTATGGGTTTAGGTGTATTTAGGGTTATGGTGTGTAGGGTTTAGGGTTATTTTAGGGTTATGGTTTAGGTGTAGGGTTTAGGGTTATGGTTTAGGTGTAGGGTTTAGGGTTAGGGTTTAGGGTTATGGTTTAGGTGTAGGGTTTAGGGTTATGGTTTAGGTGTTTAGGGTTTAGGGTTATGGGGTTTAGGTTATGGGTTTAGGTTATGGTTTAGGGTTTTAGGGTTATGGTTTAGGTGTTTAGGGTTTAGGGTTATGGTTTAGGTTAGGGTTTAGGGTTATGGGTTTAGGTGTAGGGTTTAGGGTTATGGTTTAGGTGTAGGGTTTAGGGTTATGGGTTTAGGTGTAGGGTTTAGGGTTATGGGTTTTAGGGTTTAGGTTATGGTTAGGGTTTAGGGTTATGGTTTAGGTGTAGGGTTTAGGGTTATGGTTTAGGTGTAGGGTTTAGGGTTTAGGTGTAGGGTTTAGGGTTATGGGGTTTAGGTTAGGGTTTAGGTGTTATGGGTTTAGGTGTTTTAGGGTTTTAGGGTTTAGGTGTAGGTTTAGGGTTATGGTTTAGGTGTAGGGTTTAGGGTTATGGGTTTAGGTTATGTTTAGGTTTAGGGTTATGGTTATGGTTTAGGTGTAGGGTTTAGGGTTATGGGTTTAGGTTTAGGTTTAGGGTTTTATTATGGTTTTAGGTGTAGGGTTTAGGGTTATGGTTTAGGTGTTAGGGTTTAGGGTTATGGGTTTAGGTGTAGGGTTTAGGGTTATGGTTTTAGGTGTAGGGTTTAGGGTTATAGGTTTAGGTTTAGGGTTTAGGGTTAGGGTTTAGGGTTATGGTTTAGGTGTAGGGTTTAGGGTTATGGTTTAGGTGTAGGGTTTAGGGTTATGGTTTAGGTGTAGGGTTTAGGGTTATGGTTTAGGTGTAGGGTTTAGGGTTATGGTTTTAGGTGTAGGGTTTAGGGTTTAGGTTTTTAGGGTTATGGTTTAGGTGTAGGGTTTAGGGTTATGGGTTTAGGTGTAGGGTTTAGGGTTATGGGTTTAGGTGTAGGGTTTAGGGTTATGGTTTAGGTGTAGGGTTTAGGGTTATGGGTTTAGGTGTAGGGTTTAGGGTTATGGTTTAGGTGTAGGGTTTAGGGTTATGGTTTAGGTTAGGGTTTAGGGTTTATAGGTTTAGGTGTAGGGTTTAGGGTTATGGTTTAGGTTTAGGGTTTAGGGTTTAGGTTAGGGTTTAGGGTTATGGGTTTAGGTGTAGGGTTTAGGGTTATGGTTTAGGTGTAGGGTTTAGATTATGGTTATGGGGTTTAGGTTTAGGGGTTTAGGTTTAGGGTTATGGGTTTAGGGTTTTGGTTTAGGTGTAGGGTTTAGGGTTATGGTTTAGGTGTAGGGTTTAGGGTTATGGTTTAGGGTTTAGGTTTTTAGGGTTTAGGGTTATGGTTTAGGTGTAGGGTTTAGGGTTATGGTTTAGGTGTAGGGTTTAGGGTTATGGTTTAGGTGTAGGGTTTAGGGTTTATTATAGGTTTAGGTTTAGTAGGGTTTAGGGTTATGGTTTAGGTGTAGGGTTTAGGGTTATGGTTTAGGTGTAGGGTTTAGGGTTATGGTTTAGGTGTAGGGTTTAGGGTTATGGTTTAGGTGTAGGGTTTAGGGTTATGGTTTAGGTGTAGGGTTTAGGGTTATGGTTTAGGTGTAGGGTTTAGGGTTATGGGTTTAGGTTTAGGGTTTAGGGTTATGGGTTTAGGTGTAGGGTTTAGGGTTATGGTTTAGGTGTAGGGTTTAGGGTTATGGTTTAGGTGTAGGGTTTAGGGTTATGGTTTAGGTGTTTTAGGGTTATGGTTTAGGTGTAGGGTTTAGGGTTATGTAGGGTTTAGGTTATGGGTTTAGGTGTAGGGTTATGGTTTAGGGGTTATAGGGGTTATGGGTTTAGGTGTTTTAGGGTTATGGTTTAGGTGTAGGGTTTAGGGTTATGGGTTTAGGTGTAGGGTTTAGGGTTTAGGTGTAGGGTTTAGGGTTATGGGTTTAGGTGTAGGGTTTAGGGTTATGGTTTAGGTGTAGGGTTTAGGGTTATGGTTTAGGTGTAGGTTTAGGGTTATGGTTTAGGTTTTAGGTGTTGGGGTTTAGGTTAGGGTTTAGGGTTATGGTTTAGGTGTAGGGTTTAGGGTTATGGGTTTAGGTGTAGGGTTTAGGTTATGGTTTAGGTGTAGGGTTTAGGGTTATGGGTTTAGGTGTAGGGTTTAGGGTTATGGTTTAGGTGTAGGGTTTAGGGTTATGGGTTTAGGTGTAGGGTTTAGGGTTATGGTTTAGGTGTAGGGTTTAGGGTTATGGGTTTAGGGTTTAGGTGTAGGGTTTAGTTTAGGGTTAGGGTTTAGGGTTATGGTTTAGGTGTAGGGTTTAGGGTTATGGTTTAGGTGTAGGGTTTAGGGTTATGGTTTAGGTGTAGGGTTTAGGGTTATGGTTTAAGGTTAGGGTTTAGGGTTATGGGTTTAGGTGTAGGGTTTAGGGTTATGGTTTAGGTGTAGGGTTTAGGGTTATGGTTTAGGTTAGGGTTTAGGGTTATGGTTTAGGTGTAGGGTTTAGGGTTATGGTTTAGGTGGTTAGGGTTTAGGGTTATGGGTTATTTTAATTTAGGTGTAGGGTTTAGGGTTTATGGTTAGGTTAGGTTTAGGGTTTAGGTTTAGGGTTTATTTTAGGTGTAGGGTTTAGGGTTATGGTTTAGGTGTAGGGTTTAGGGTTATGGTTTAAGGTGTAGGGTTTAGGGTTATGGTTTAGGTGTAGGGTTTAGGGTTATGGGTTTAGGTGGGTTTAGGGTTTAGGGTTATGGTTTAGGTGTAGGGTTTAGGGTTATGGTTTAGGTGTAGGGTTTAGGGTTATAGGTTTAGTTTAGGGTTTTAGGTTATGGGTTATGGTTTAGGTGTAGGGTTTAGGTTAGGGTGTAGGGTTTAGGTTATGGTTTAGGTGTTTAGGGTTATGGTTTTTAGGTTTTTAGGGTTATGGTTTAGGTTTAGGTTAAAATGTATAGTTTAGGGTTTTTTTAGGGTTATGGTTTAGGTGTAGGGTTTAGGGTTATGGTTTAGGTGTAGGGTTTAGGGTTATGGTTTAGGTGTAGGGTTTAGGGTTATGGTTTAGGTGTAGGGGTTAGGGTTAGGGTTATGGTTTTAGGGTTATGGTTTAGGGTTTTAGGGTTATGGTTTAGGTTAGGGTTTAGGGTTATGGTTTAGGGTTTTAGGTGTTGTGGGTTTAGGTTATGGTTTAGGTGTAGGGTTTAGGGTTATGGGGTTTAGTTTAGTGTAGGGTTTAGGGTTATGGTTTAGGTGTTTCAGGGTTTAGGGTTATGGTTTAGGTGTAGGTTTAGGGTTTAGGTGGTGTAGGGTTTAGGGTTATGTGGTTAGGGTTTAGGTTTAGGTTATTTAGGGTTATGGTTTAGGTGTAGGGTTTAGGGTTATGGTTTAGGTGTAGGGTTTAGGGTTTGGTTTAGGTGTAGGGTTTAGGGTTATGGGTTTAGGTGTAGGGTTTAGGGTTATGGTTATGGTTAGGGTTTAGGGTTATGGTTTAGGTGTAGGGTTTAGGGTTATGGTTTAGGTGTAGGGTTTAGGGTTATGGTTTAGGTGTAGGGTTTAGGGTTATGGGGTTTAGGGTTATGGTTTAGGTTTAGGGTTATGGGTTTAGGTGTAGGGTTTAGGGTTATGGTTTAGGTTTGGGTTTAGGGTTGGTTTAGGTGTAGGGTTTAGGGTTATGTTTAGGTGTAGGGTTTAGGGTTATGGTTTAGGGTTTAGGTTATGGTTAGTTTAGGGTTTAGGGTTTAGGTTAGGGTTTAGGGTTATGGTTTAGGTGTAGGGTTTAGGGTTATGGTTTAGGTGTAGGGTTTAGGGTTATGGTTTAGGTGTAGGGTTTAGGGTTATGGTTTAGGTGTAGGGTTTAGGGTTATGGTTTTAGGTGTAGGGTTTAGGGTTATGGTTTAGGTGTAGGGTTTAGGG
Source organism: Oncorhynchus tshawytscha (assembly GCF_018296145.1). Taxonomy (NCBI): domain Eukaryota; kingdom Metazoa; phylum Chordata; class Actinopteri; order Salmoniformes; family Salmonidae; genus Oncorhynchus; species Oncorhynchus tshawytscha. The sequence goes on along the minus strand of NC_056457.1, from coordinate 35,744,594 downwards.
TTATGGTTTAGGTGTAGGGTTTAGGGTTATGGTTTAGGTGTAGGGTTTAGGGTTATGGTTTAGGTGTAGGGTTTAGGGTTATGGTTTAGGTGTAGGGTTTAGGGTTATGGTTTAGGTGTAGGGTTTAGGGTTATGGTTTAGGTGTAGGGTTTAGGGTTATGGGTTTAGGTGTAGGGTTTAGGGTTATGGTTTAGGTGTAGGGTTTAGGGTTATTTAGGGTTATGGTTTAGGTGTAGGGTTTAGGGTTATGGGTTTAGGTGTAGGGTTTAGGGTTATGGGTTTAGGTGTAGGGTTTAGGGTTATGGTTTAGGTGTAGGGTTTAGGGTTATGGTTTAGGTGTAGGGTTTAGGGTTATGGTTTAGGTGTAGGGTTTAGGGTTATGGTTATGTAGGTTTAGGGTTATGGTTAAGGTTAGGGTTTAGGGTTATGGGTTTAGGTGTAGGGTTTAGGGTTATGGTTTAGGTGTAGGGTTTAGGGTTATGGTTTAGGTGTAGGGTTTAGGGTTATGGTTTAGGTGTAGGGTTTAGGGTTATGGTTTAGGTGTAGGGTTTAGGGTTATGGTTTAGGTGTTAGGGTTTAGGGTTAGGGTTTAGGGTTATGGGTTTAGGGTTATGTTTAGGGTTTAGGGTTATGGTTTAGGTGTAGGGTTTAGGGTTATGGTTTAGGTGTAGGGTTTAGGGTTATGGTTTAGTGGGGTTTAGGGTTATGGTTTAGGTGTAGGGTTTAGGGTTATGGTTATGGTTTAGGTGTAGGGTTTAGGGTTATGGGTTTAGGTGTAGGGTTTAGGGTTATGGTTTAGGTGTAGGGTTTAGGGTTATGGGTTTAGGTGTAGGGTTTAGGGTTATGGTTTAGGTGTAGGGTTTAGGGTTATGGTTTTAGGTGTAGGGTTTAGGGTTATGGTTAGGTTAGGGTTTAGGGTTATGGTTTAGGTTTAGGGTTTAGGGTTATGGTTTAGGTGTAGGGTTTAGGGTTATGGGTTTAGGTGTAGGGTTTAGGGTTTATGGTTTAGGTGTAGGGTTTAGGGTTATGGTTTAGGTGTAGGTTTAGGGTTAGGGTTTAGGTTAGGGTTTAGGGTTATGGGTTTAGGTGTAGGGTTTAGGGTTATTTAGGGTTTAGGTGTAGGGTTTAGGTTTAGGGTTATTTAGGGTTATTTTAGGTGTAGGGTTTAGGGTTATGGTTTAGGTGTAGGGTTTAGGGTTATGGTTAAGGTTAGGGTTTAGGTGTAGGGTTTAGGGTTATGGTTAAGGTGTAGGGTTTAGGGTTATGGTTAGGTTAGGGTTTAGGGTTGTGGGTTTGTAGGGTTTAGGGTTATGGTTTAGGTGTAGGGTTTAGGGTTATGGTTTAGGTGTAGGGTTTAGGGTTATGGTTTAGGTGTAGGGTTTAGGGTTATGGTTTTAGGTTTAGTGTAGGGTTTAGGGTTATGGTTTAGGTGTTTTAGGGTTATGGTTAGGTTATGGGTTTAGGGTTTAGGGTTTAGGTTTAGGGTTATGGTTTAGGTGTAGGGTTTAGGGTTATGGGTTTAGGTGTAGGGTTTAGGGTTATGGTTTAGGTTTAGGGTTTAGGGTTATGGGTTTTAGGTGTAGGGTTTAGGGTTATTTTAGGTGTAGGGTTTAGGGTTATGGTTTAGGTGTAGGGTTTAGGGTTATGGTTTAGGTGTAGGGTTTAGGGTTTTGGGTTTAGGTGTAGGGTTTAGGGTTATGGTTTAGGTGTAGGGTTTAGGGTTATGGTTTAGGTGTAGGGTTTAGGGTTATGGTTTAGGTGTAGGGTTTAGGGTTATGGTTTAGGTGTAGGGTTTAGGGTTATGGTTTAGGTGTAGGGTTTAGGGTTATGGTTTAGGTGTAGGGTTTAGGGTTATGGTTTAGGTGTAGGGTTTAGGGTTTAGGTTAGGGTTTAGGGTTATGGGTTTAGGTGTAGGGTTTAGGGTTATGGGTTTAGGTGTAGGGTTTAGGTTATAGGGTTTTAGGTTAGGGTTTAGGGTTATGGGTTTAGGTGTAGGGTTTAGGGTTATGGGTTTAGGTGTAGGGTTTAGGGTTATGGTTTAGGTGTAGGGTTTAGGGTTATGGGTTTAGGTGTAGGGTTTAGGGTTATGGTTTAGGTGTAGGGTTTAGGGTTATGGTTTAGGTGTAGGGTTTAGGGTTATGGTTAGGTTTTAGGTTATGGGTTTAGGGTTTAGGGTTATGGTTTAGGTTTAGGGTTTAGGGTTATGGTTTAGGTTAGGGTTTAGGTTATGGGTTTAGGGTTTAGGGTTATGGGTTTAGGTTTTAGGGTTATGGTTTAGGTGTAGGGTTTAGGGTTATGGTTTAGGTGTAGGGTTTAGGGTTATGGTTTAGGTGTAGGGTTTAGGGTTTAGGTTATGGTTTAGGGTTTAGGTTTAGTTATGGTTTAGGTGTAGGGTTTAGGGTTATGGTTTAGGTGTAGGGTTTAGGGTTATGGGTTTAGGTGTAGGGTTTAGGGTTATGGTTTAGGTGTAGGGTTTAGGGTTATGGTTTAGGTGTAGGGTTTAGGGTTATGGTTTAGGTGTAGGGTTTAGGGTTATGGTTTAGGTGTAGGGTTTAGGGTTATGGGTTTAGGTGTAGGGTTTAGGGTTATGGTTTAGGTGTAGGGTTTAGGGTTATGGTTTAGGTGTAGGGTTTAGGGTTTTAGGGTTAGGTGGGTTTAGGGTTATGGTTTTAGGTTTAGGGTTTAGGGTTATGGTTTAGGTTTAGGGTTTAGGGTTATGGGTTTAGGTGTAGGGTTTAGGGTTATGGTTTAAGTGTAGGGTTTAGGGTTATGGGTTTAGGTGTAGGGTTTAGGGTTATGGGGTTTAGGTGTAGGGTTTAGGGTTATGGGTTTAGGTGTAGGGTTTAGGGTTATGGGTTTAGGTGTAGGGTTTAGGGTTATGGGTTTAGGTGTAGGGTTTAGGGTTATGGTTTAGGTGTAGGGTTTAGGGTTATGGGTTTAGGTGTAGGGTTTAGGGTTATGGTTTAGGTGTAGGGTTTAGGGTTATGGTTTAGGTGTAGGGTTTAGGGTTATGGTTAAGGTTATGGGTTTAGGTGTAGGGTTTAGGGTTATGGTTAAGGTGTAGGGTTTAGGGTTATGGGTTTAGGTTTAGGGTTATGGTTTAGGTGTAGGGTTTAGGGTTATGGGTTTAGGTTATGTTTAGGTGTAGGGTTTAGGGTTATGGTTTAGGTGTAGGGTTTAGGGTTATGGGTTTAGGGTTTAGGGTTATGGTTTAGGTTTAGGGTTTAGGGTTATGGTTTAGGTGTAGGGTTTAGGGTTATGGGTTTAGGTGGGTTTAGGGTTTAGGGTTATGGTTTAGGTGTAGGGTTTAGGGTTATGGTTTAGGTGTAGGGTTTAGGGTTATGGTTTTTAGGTGTAGGGTTTAGGGTTATGGTTTAGGTGTAGGGTTTAGGGTTATGGTTTAGGTGTAGGGTTTAGGGTTATGGGTTTAGGTGTAGGGTTTAGGGTTATGGTTTAGGTGTAGGGTTTAGGGTTATGGGTTTAGGTGTAGGGTTTAGGGTTATGGTTTAGGTGTAGGGTTTAGGGTTATGGGTTTAGGTGTAGGGTTTAGGGTTATGGTTTAGGTGTAGGGTTTAGGGTTATGGGTTTAGGTGTAGGGTTTAGGGTTATGGTTTAGGTGTAGGGTTTAGGGTTATGGTTTAGGTGTAGGGTTTAGGGTTATGGTTTAGGTGTAGGGTTTAGGGTTATGGTTTAGGTGTAGGGTTTAGGGTTATGGGTTTAGGTGTAGGGTTTAGGGTTATGGTTAAGGTTAGGGTTTAGGTTTATGGTTAAGGTTAGGGTTTAGGGTTATGGTTAAGGTTTAGGTTTTGGGTTTAGGGTGTAGGGTTTAGGTTATGGTTTAGGTGTAGGGTTTAGGGTTGTGGGTTTAGGTGTAGGGTTTAGGGTTGTGGGTTTAGGTGTAGGGTT
>NC_056457.1:35666209-35740588 GCF_018296145.1 Oncorhynchus tshawytscha | reverse complement strand
ACGCATTGCTCATACACACGTAGCAGATGTTAATGCGAGTGTAGCGAAATGCTTGTGCTTCTAGTTCCGACAATGCAGTAATAACCAACAAGTAATCTAACTAACAATTCCAAAACTACTGTCTTATACACAGTGTAAGGGGATAAAGAATATGTACATAAGGATATATGAATGAGTGATGGTACAGAGCAGCATAGGCAAGATACAGTAGATGATATCGAGTACAGTATATACATTACATCATTTCCATCAATTCCCATTATTAAAGTGGCTGGAGTTGAGTCAGTGTCATTGTCAGTGTGTTGGCAGCAGCCACTCAATGTTAGTGGTGGCTGTTTAACAGTCTGATGGCCTTGAGATAGAAGCTGTTTTTCAGTCTCTCGGTCCCAGCTTTGATGCACCTGTACTGACCTCGCCTTCTGGATGATAGCGGGGTGAACAGGCAGTGGCTCGGTGGTTGATGTCCTTGATGATCTTTATGGCCTTCCTGTAACATCGGGTGGTGTAGGTGTCCTGGAGGGCAGGTAGTTTGCCCCCGGTGATGCGTTGTGCAGACCTCACTACCCTCTGGAGAGCCTTACGGTTGAGGGCGGAGCAGTTGCCATACCAGGCGGTGATACAGCCCGCCAGGATGCTGTGACAAGCCGAATTTCTTCAGCCTCCTGAGGTTGAAGAGGCGCTGCTGCGCCTTCTTCACGATGCTGTCTGTGTGAGTGGACCAATTCAGTTTGTCTGTGATGTGTATGCCGAGGAACTTAAAACTTGCTACCCTCTCCACTACTGTTCCATCGATGTGGATAGGGGGTGTTCCCTCTGCTGTTTCCTGAAGTCCACAATCATCTCCTTAGTTTTGTTGACGTTGAGTGTGAGGTTATTTTCCTGACACCACACTCCGAGGGCCCTCACCTCCTCCCTGTAGGCCGTCTCGTCGTTGTTGGTAATCAAGCCTACCACTGTTGTGTCGTCCGCAAACTTGATGATTGAGTTGGAGGCGTGCGTGGCCACGCAGTCGTGGGTGAACAGGGAGTACAGGAGAGGGCTCAGAACGCACCCTTGTGGGGCCCCAGTGTTGAGGATCAGCGGGGAGGAGATGTTGTTGCCTACCCTCACCACCTGGGGGCGGCCCGTCAGGAAGTCCAGTACCCAGTTGCACAGGGCGGGGTCGAGACCCAGGGTCTCGAGCTTGATGACGAGCTTGGAGGGTACTATGGTGTTGAATGCCGAGCTGTAGTCGATGAACAGCATTCTCACATAGGTATTCCTCTTGTCCAGATGGGTTAGGGCAGTGTGCAGTGTGGTTGAGATTGCATCGTCTGTGGACCTATTTGGGCGGTAAGCAAATTGGAGTGGGTCTAGGGTGTCAGGTAGGGTGGAGGTGATATGGTCCTTGACTAGTCTCTCAAAGCACTTCATGATGACGGATGTGAGTGCTACGGGCGGTAGTCGTTTAGCTCAGTTACCTTAGCTTTCTTGGGAACAGGAACAATGGTGGCCCTCTTGAAGCATGTGGGAACAGCAGACTGGTATAGGGATTGATTGAATATGTCCGTAAACACACCGGCCAGCTGGTCTGCGCATGCTCTGAGGGCGCGGCTGGGGATGCCGTCTGGGCCTGCAGCCTTGCGAGGGTTAACACGTTTAAATGTCTTACTCACCTCGGCTGCAGTGAAGGAGAGACCGCATGTTTTCATTGCAGGCCGTGTCAGTGGCACTGTATTGTCCTCAAAGCGGGCAAAAAGTTATTTAGTCTGCCTGGGAGCAAGACATCCTGGTCCGTGACTGGGCTGGATTTCTTCCTGTAGTCCGTGATTGACTGTAGACCCTGCCACATGCCTCTTGTGTCTGAGCCGTTGAATTGAGATTCTACTTTGTCTCTGTACTGACGCTTAGCTTGTTTGATAGCCTTGCGGAGGGAATAGCTGCACTGTTTGTATTCAGTCATGTCACCAGACACCTTGCCCTGATTAAAAGCAGTGGTTCGCGCCTTCAGTTTCACACGAATGCTGCCATCAATCCACGGTTTCTGGTTAGGGAATGTTTTAATCGTTGCTATGGGAACGACATCTTCAACGCACGTTCTAATGAACTCGCACACCGAATCAGCGTATTCGTCAATGTTGTTGTCTGACGCAATACGAAACATCTCCCAGTCCACGTGATGGAAGCAGTCTTGGAGTGTGGAGTCAGCTTGGTCAGACCAGCGTTGGACAGACCTCAGCGTGGGAGCTTCTTGTTTTAGTTTCTGTCTGTAGGCAGGGATCAACAAAATGGAGTCGTGGTCAGCTTTTCCGAAAGGGGGCGGGGCAGGGCCTTATATGCGTCGCGGAAGTTAGAGTAACAATGATCCAAGGTCTTTCCACCCTGGTTGCGCAATCGATATGCTGATAAAATTTAGGGAGTCTTGTTTTCAGATTAGCCTTGTTAAAATCCCCAGCTACAATGAATGCAGCCTCCGGATAAATCGTTTCCAGTTTGCAGAGAGTTAAATAAAGTTCGCTTGGGGGGATATATACGGCTGTGATTATAATCGAAGAGAATTCTCTTGGTAGATAATGCGGTCTACATTTGATTGTGAGGAATTCTAAATCAGGTGAACAGAAGGATTTGAGTTCCTGTATGTTTCTTTCATCACACCATGTCACGTTGGCCATAAGGCATACGCCCCCGCCCCTTCTTACCAGAAAGATGTTTGTTTCTGTCGGCGCGATGCGTGGAGAAACCCGCTGGCTGCACCGCCTCGGATTGCGTCTCCAGTGAGCCATGTTTCCGTGAAGCAGAGAACGTTACAGTCTCTGATGTCCCTCTGGAATGCTACCCTTGCTCGGATTTCATCAACCTTGTTGTCAAGAGACTGGACATTGGCAAGAAGAATGCTAGGGAGTGGTGCACGATGTGCCCGTCTCCGGAGTCTGACCAGAAGACCGCCTCGTTTCCCTCTTTTTCTGTCGTCGTTTTTTTTGGGTCGCTGCATGTGAATCCACTCGTTGTCCTGTTTGTAAGGCAGAACACAGGATCCAAGGCGTCGCGAAAACATATTCTTGGTCGTACTGATGGTGAGTTGACGCTGATCTTATATTCAGTAGTTCTTCTCGACTGTATGTAATGAAACCTAAGATGACCTGGGGTACTAGTGTAAGAAATAACACGTAAAAAACAAAAAACTGCATAGGCCTAGTGCAGGGCCGCAGGGGTCATGGCCCAGGTGCAGGGCCTAGGGTCATGGCTAGGGCCTTAGGTCATGGGCCTAGGTGCAGGGCCGTCAGGGCCCAGGGCAGGCCAGGGTGCAGGGCCTAGGTCATGGCTCAGGCAGGGCCAGGGGCCCAGGGCCTCATGGCCTAGGCAGGGCCCAGGTCATGGCCCAGGTGCAGGGCCAGGTCATGGCCTAGGTGCAGGGCCTAGGTCATGGCCCAGGTGCAGGGCCTTAGGGTCATGGCCTTAGGGTGCAGGGCCTAGGTCATGGGCCTAGGCCTGCAGGGGCCTAGGTCAGGGCCCAGGTCAGGGCCTAGGTCATGGCCCAGGGCAGGGCCTAGGTCATGGCCCAGGTGCAGGGCCTTAGGTCATGGGCCCAGGGTGCAGGGCCTAGGTCATGGGCCTGGCCCAGGGTGCCTGGGTCATGGTCATGGCAGTGCAGGGCCTAGGGTCATGGGCCAGTGCAGGGCCCAGGTCATGGCCCAGGTCATGGCCCAGCAGGGCCAGGGTCATGGCCCAGGGCCTGCAGGGCCTGGCCTAGGTCATGGCCCAGGTGCAGGGCCCAGGGTCATGGCCTAGGTGCAGGGCAGGTCATGGCCCAGGTCAGGGCCTAGGTGGGCAGGGCCTAGGTCATGGCCCAGGCAGGGGCATGGTCAGTGCAGGGCCTAGGTCATGGCCCAGGTGCAGGGCCTTAGGTCATGGCCCAGGTGCAGGGCCTAGGTCATGGCCCAGTGCAGGGCCTCAGGTCATGGGCCCAGGGTGCAGGGCCTTAGGTCATGGCCCCAGGTGGCAGGGCAGGGCCAGGTCATGGGCCAAGGTGCAGGGCCTAGGGTCATGGCCTAGGCCAGGGTCATGGCATGGGTTTAGGGGTGCAGGGCCCAGGTCATGGGCCCAGGTGCAGGGCCTTAGGTCATGGGGCCCAGGTGCAGGGCCCAGGTCATGGCCCAGGTCATGGCTCAGGTCATGGGGGCCAGGTTATGGGCCTTAGTGCAGGGCCCAGGTCATGGCCCAGGTGCAGGGCCTTAGGTCATGGCCCAGGGTGCAGGGCCTAGGTCATGGGCCAGGTGCAGGGCCAGGTCATGGGCCCAGGTGCAGTGGCCTAGGTCATGGCCCAGGTGCAGGGCCTAGGTCATGGGCTAGGGCCCAGGTGCAGGGCCTGGGGTTTAGGTCATGGGCCCAGGTGCAGGGCCAGGGCCCAGGGTCATGGGCCCAGGCCAGGTGCAGGGCCTTAGGTCATGGCCCAGGGTGCAGGGCCTAGGCCAGGGCCTTAGTCATGGCCCAGGGTGCAGGGCCTAGGGCAGGCCAGGTGGGCCCAGGTGCAGGGCCTAGGTCATGGGCCCAGGTGCAGGGCCCAGGCCATGGGCCCAGGTGCAGGGCCCAGGTCATGGCCCAGGTGCAGGGCCCAGGTCAGGCAGGGTGGGGTCCCAGGTGCAGGGCCCAGGGTCATGGCCCAGGGCAGGGGCCCAGGTCATGGCCCAGGTGCAGGGCCCAGGGTCATGGCCCAGGGGCCCAGCAGGGCCCAGGTCATGGCCCAGGGTGCAGGGCCCAGGCCAGGTCATGGGCCAGTGCAGGGCCTAGGTCATGGGCAGGTGCAGGGCCCAGGTCATGGCCCAGGTGCAGGGCCTAGGTCATGGCCCAGGCAGGGCCTAGGTCATGGGCCAGGTGCAGGGCCTAGGTCATGGCCAGGCAGGGCCTAGGTCAGGGGGCAGGGCCTAGGTCATGGCCCAGGTGCAGGGCCTAGGTCATGGCCAGGTGCAGGGCCTAGGTCATGGGCCCAGGTGCAGGGCCCAGGTCAGGGCCCAGGGCCTAGGCAGGGCCTAGGGTCATGGCCAGGTGCAGGGCCTTAGGTCATGGCCCAGGTGCAGGGCTAGGGTCATGGCCCAGGTGCAGGGCCCAGGTCATGGGCCCAGGGCCCAGCAGGGCCCAGGTCATGGGCCCAGGTGCAGGGCCCAGGGCCCAGGGCAGGGCCTAGGTCATGGGTTCAGGTGCAGGGCCCAGGTCATGGCCCAGGGGGCCTGCAGGGCCTAGGTCATGGCCCAGGGGTCAGGGCCCAGGTCATGGCCAGGCAGGGTCAGGGCCCAGGTGCAGGGCCCAGGTCATGGCCAGGTGCAGGGCCTAGGTCATGGCCCAGGTGCAGGGGGCCCAGGTCATGGGCCCAGTGCAGGGCCTTAGGTCATGGCCCAGGTGCAGGGCCTAGGTCAGGCCAGGTGGCCCAGGGTGCAGGGCCTAGGTCATGGCCCAGGTGCAGGGCCTAGGTCATGGCCGCAGGGTCAGGCAGGTGCAGGGCCTAGGTCATGGCCCAGGTGCAGGGCCTAGGTCATGGCCCAGGTGCAGGGCCCAGGGTCATGGGCCTAGGGTGCAGGGCCTTAGGTCATGGGTTCAGGTCATGGCCTCAGGTGCAGGGCCTTAGGTCATGGCCCAGGTGCAGGGCCCAGGTCATGGGCCCAGGTGGCCCAGGGCAGGGCCAGGGTCATGGGCAATAGGTGCAGGGCCTAGGTCATGGCCCAGGGTGCAGGGCCCAGGTCATGGCCCAGGTGCAGGGCCTAGGTCATGGCCCAGGGTGCAGGGCCCAGGTCATGGCCCAGGGCCAGGGCAGGTCATGGCCCAGGCAGGGCCTTAGGTCATGGCCCAGGGTGCAGGGCCCAGGTCATGGGCCCAGGTGCAGGGCCCAGGTCATGGCCCAGGTGCAGGGCCTAGGTCATGGCCCAGGGGCCCAGGCAGGGCCTTAGGTCATGGCCCAGGTGGCAGGGCCCAGGTCATGGCTCAGGTGCAGGGCCTAGGTCATGGCCCAGGTGCAGGGCCCAGGTCATGGCCCAGGTGCAGGGCCTAGGTCATGGGTCAGGTGCAGGGCTGGCAGGGCCAGGTCAGGGCCAGGTCATGGGCAGGGGGCCCAGGTCATGGCCCAGGTGCAGGGCCTGGGCAGGGGGCCCAGGTCAGGCCGGGCCCAGGTGCAGGGCCCAGGCCATGGGGGCCAGGTCAGGGCCCAGGGTCATGGCCCAGGTGCAGGGCCCAGGTCATGGGGCCCAGGTGCAGGGCCCAGGTCATGGCCCAGGTGCAGGGCCTAGGTCATGGCCCAGGTGCAGGGCCCAGGTCATGGCCCAGGTGCAGGGCCTAGGTCATGGCCCAGGTGCAGGGCCCAGGTCATGGCCCAGGTGCAGGGCCAGGTCATGGCCCAGGTGCAGGGCCCAGGTCATGGCCCAGGCCAGGGCCAGGTCATGGCCCAGGGTGCAGGGCCTAGGTCATGGCCCAGGTGCAGGGCCCAGGTCATGGCCCAGGTCATGGGCCCAGGTGCAGGGCCCAGGTCATGGCCCAGTGCAGGGCCCAGGTCATGGGCCCAGGCAGGGCCCAGGTCATGGCCCAGGTGCAGGGCCTAGGTCATGGCCAGGCAGGGTCAGGCAGGTCATGGCCCAGGTGCAGGGGCCCAGGTCAGGTGGCCCAGGTGCAGGGCCTAGGTCATGGCCCAGGGTGCAGGGCCCAGGTCATGGCCCAGGTGCAGGGCCCAGGTCATGGGGCCCAGGTGCAGGGCCTAGGTCATGGGCCCAGGTGCAGGGCCTAGGTCATGGGCCCAGGTGCAGGGCCTAGGTCATGGCCCAGGTGCAGGGCCTAGGTCATGGCCCAGGTGCAGGGCCCAGGTCATCATGGGGCCCAGGTCAGGGGGCCAGGTCATGGCCCAGGTGCAGGGCCCAGGTCATGGCCCAGGGGCAGGGCCCAGGTCATGGCCCAGGGTGCAGGGCCTAGGTCATGGCCCAGGTGCAGGGCCCAGGTCATGGCCCAGGTGCAGGGCCCAGGTCATGGCCTAGGTGCAGGGCCTAGGTCATGGCCCAGGGTGCAGGGCCCAGGTCATGGCCCAGGTGCAGGGCCTAGGGCCATGGCCCAGGTGCAGGGCCTTAGGGTCATGGGTCATGGTGCAGGGCCCAGGTCATGGCCCAGGTGCAGGGCCTAGGTCATGGCATAGGTGCAGGGCCTAGGTCAGGCCCAGGTGCAGGGCCTAGGTCATGGGGCCCAGGCAGCAGGGCCCAGGTCAGGTGGCCCAGGTGCAGGGCCCAGGTCATGGCCAGGTCAGGGCCTGGCAGGGCCTAGGTGCAGGGCCCAGGGTCATGGCCCAGGTGCAGGGCCCAGGTCATGGCCCAGGTGCAGGGCCTTAGGGTCATGGCCAGGTGCAGGGCCCAGGTCATGGCCCAGGTGCAGGGCCTAGGTCATGGCCCAGGTGCAGGGCCTAGGTCATGGCCCAGGTGCAGGGCCCAGGTCATGGCCCAGGTGCAGGGCCTAGGTCATGGGCCCAGGTGCAGGGCCTAGGTCATGGCCCAGGGTGCAGGGCCCAGGGTCATGGGCCTAGGTGCAGGGCCTAGGTCATGGCCAGGTCAGGTGCAGGGCCCAGGTTAGGTCATGGCCCAGGTGCAGGGCCCAGGTCAGGCGGGCCCAGGTGCAGGGCCCAGGTCATGGCCCAGGTGCAGGGCCTAGGTCATGGGCCAGGTGCAGGGCCCAGGTCATGGGCCCAGGTGCAGGGCCTAGGTCATGGCCTAGGTGCAGGGCCTAGGTCATGGCCCAGGCAGGGCCTAGGTCATGGCCCAGGGTGCAGGGCCTTAGGTCATGGCCCAGGTGCAGGGCCTAGGTCATGGCCCAGGTGCAGGGCCCAGGTCATGGCCCAGGGCCAGGGCCATGGCAGGCAGGTCATGGCCTAGGTGCAGGGCCTAGGTCATGGCCAGGTGCAGGGCCTAGGTCATGGCCCAGGGCCAGGTCATGGCCCAGGGTGCAGGGCCCAGGTCATGGCCCAGGTGCAGGGCCCAGGTCATGGGCCCAGGTGCAGGGCCCAGGTCATGGCCCAGGGTGCAGGGCCTAGGTCATGGCCCAGGGCCCAGGGTCAGGCCCAGGCAGGGCCCAGGTCATGGCCCAGGTGCAGGGCCTAGGTCAGGTCAGGGCCTGGGCCCAGGTCAGGGCCTCAGGTCATGGCCCAGGTGCAGGGCCTAGGTCATGGCCCAGGTGCAGGGCCCAGGTCATGGCCCAGGTGCAGGGCCCAGGTCAGGGCCCAGGTGGTCAGGGCAGGGCCAGGTCATGGGCCCAGGTGCAGGGCCCAGGTCATGGCCCAGGTGCAGGGCCTAGGTCATGGCCCAGGTGCAGGGCCCAGGTCATGGCCTAGGGCCCAGGTCAGGGCCCAGGCAGGGTCAGGTCATGGGCCAGGGTGCAGGGCCCAGGTCATGGCCTCAGGGCCAGGTCAGGGGCCCAGGTGCAGGGCCTAGGTCATGGCCCAGGTGCAGGGCCCAGGGTCATGGCCCAGGCGCAGGGCCTAGGTCAGGGCCTAGGTCATGGGCCCAGGTGCAGGGCCCAGGTCATGGCCCAGGTGCAGGGCCAGGTCAGGGTCAGGGCCTGGGCATGGCCCAGGGTGCAGGGCCTAGGGTCATGGCCCAGGGTGCAGGGCCCAGGTCATGGCCCAGGTGCAGGGCCTAGGTCATGGCCCAGGTGCAGGGCCTAGGTCATGGTCAGGTCATGGGCCCAGGCAGGGCCCAGGTCATGGCCCAGGTGCAGGGCCTTAGGTCATGGCCCAGGTGCAGGGCCCAGGTCATGGCCAGGCAGGGTGCAGGGCCTAGGTCATGGCCAGGGCCCAGGTGGGGCCCAGGTCAGGGCCCAGGTCAGGGCCAGGTCAGGGCCCAGGTCAGGGCCCAGGTCAGGGCCCAGGGTCATGGGGTCAGGTGCAGGGCCCAGGTCATGGCCTAGGTGCAGGGCCCAGGTCATGGGCCCAGGGTGCAGGGCCCAGGTCATGGGCCCAGGTGCAGGGCCCAGGGCCCAGGGCAGGCCCAGGGTCAGGGCAGGGCCCAGGTCATGGCCCAGGTGCAGGGCCCAGGTCATGGGCCCAGGTGCAGGGCCCAGGTCATGGGCCTCAGGTGCAGGGCCAGGGTCTAGGTCATGGCCCAGGGCCTTAGGTCATGCAGGGCCCAGGGTCATGGCCCAGGCAGGGCCTAGGTCATGGCCTAGGTGCAGGGCCCAGGTCATGGCCTAGGTGCAGGGCCTAGGTCATGGCCCAGGTCAGGGCCCAGGTCATGGCCCAGGCCAGGGCCCAGGGTCAGGGGCCCAGGTGCAGGGCCTAGGTCATGGCCCAGGGGTGCAGGGCCTAGGTCATGGCCCAGGTCAGGGCCCAGGTCATGGCCCAGGGTGCAGGGCCTAGGTCATGGCCCAGGTGCAGGGCCCAGGGTCATGGCCCAGGTGCAGGGCCTAGGTCATGGCCCAGGTGCAGGGCCCAGGTCATGGCCCAGGGTGCAGGGCCCAGGGTCATGGCCCAGGTGCAGGGCCTAGGTCATGGGCCCAGGTGCAGGGCCCAGGTCATGGCCCAGGTGCAGGGCCTAGGTCATGGCCCAGGGCAGGGCCCAGGTCATGGCCCAGGTCATGCAGGGCCCAGGTCATGGTCAGGGTGCAGGGCCCAGGTCATGGCCAGGCCAGGGCCTTAGGTCATGGCCAGGCAGGGCCCAGGTCATGGCCCAGGGTGCAGGGCCTTAGGTCATGGCCCAGGTGCAGGGCCCAGGTCATGGCCCAGGTGCAGGGCCCAGGGTCATGGCCCAGGTGCAGGGCCTAGGTCATGGCCTAGGTGCAGGGCCTAGGTCATGGCCCAGGCAGGGCCCAGGTCATGGCAGGGGGTCCTAGGGTCATGGCCCAGGTGCAGGGCCCAGGTCAGGCCCAGGGTGCAGGGCCCAGGTCAGGGCCTAGGTCATGGCAGGGGCCCAGGTCATGGCCCAGGTGCAGGGCCCAGGGTCAGGGCCCAGGTGCAGGGCCCAGGTCATGGGCCCAGGTGCAGGGCCTAGGTCATGGCCCAGGGTGCAGGGCCTCAGGGTCATGGGCCCAGGGCCAGGGCCCAGGTCATGGCCCAGGTGCAGGGCCTAGGTCATGGCCCAGGTGCAGGGCCTTAGGGTCATGGCCCAGGTGCAGGGCCCAGGTCATGGCCCAGGTGCAGGGCCCAGGTCATGGCCTCAGGCAGGGCCTAGGTCAGGGTCCAGGTCATGGGGCCCAGGTGCAGGGCCCAGGTCATGGGTCCCAGGTGCAGGGCCTCATGGCCTAGGTCATGGGCCCAGGTCATGGCCCAGGCCAGGGCCTAGGTCATGGCCCAGGTGCAGGGCCTTAGGTCATGGCAGGCAGGGCCTAGGTCATGGGCCCAGGGCCTAGGTGCAGGGCCCAGGTCATGGCCCAGGGTGCAGGGCCCAGGTCATGGCCCAGGTGCAGGGCCTAGGTCATGGCCCAGGTCCAGGCCTGCAGGGCCCAGGTCATGGGCCCAGGTGCAGGGCCCAGGTCATGGCCCAGGGTGCAGGGCCTAGGTCATGGCCTAGGGGCGCAGGGCCTAGGGTCATGGCCAGGTGCAGGGCCCAGGTCATGGCCCAGGTGCAGGGCCCAGGGTCATGGCCTAGGTCAGGGCCAGGTCAGGGCCCAGGTCAGGGTGGCTCAATGTCAGGGCCTAGGGGCCAGGGTCAGGCAGGGCCCAGGTCATGGCCCAGGTGCAGGGCCCAGGGTCATGGGCCCAGGTGCAGGGCCTTAGGTCATGGCCCAGGTGCAGGGCCCAGGTCATGGGCCCAGGGTGCAGGGCAGGGCCTAGGTGCAGGGCAGGCTCAGGGGGTGCAGGGCCCAGGTCATGGCCAGGCAGGGCCTAGGGTCAGGGCCCAGGGCAGGGCCCAGGTCAGGGTGCAGGGCCCAGGGGCCCAGGTCATGGCCCAGGTGCAGGGCCCAGGCCAGGGCCCAGGTGCAGGGGCCCAGGTCAGGGCCTAGGTCAGGGCCCAGGTCAGGGTCAGGCAGGGCCCAGGGTCAGGGCCCAGGTGCAGGGCCAGGTCAGGGCCCAGGGCAGGGCCTAGGTCATGGCCCAGGCCAGGGCCTTAGGTCATGGCCCAGGGCAGGGCCTAGGTCATGGCCCAGGTGCAGGGCCTAGGTCATGGCCCAGGTGCAGGGCCTAGGTCATGGCCCAGGTGCAGGGCCCAGGTCATGGGGCCCAGGTCAGGCCCAGGTCAGGGCCTAGGTCATGGCCCAGGTGCAGGGCCCAGGTCATGGCCCAGGTGCAGGGCCCAGGTCAGGTGGGCCTAGGTCATGGGCCCAGGGGGCCTTAGGTCATGGCCCAGGTGCAGGGCCCAGGTCATGGCCTAGGCAGGGCCTAGGTCATGGGCCCAGGTGCAGGGCCTGGCCCAGGTCATGGCCCAGGTGCAGGGCCCAGGTCATGGCCCAGGTGCAGGGCCCAGGTCATGGGCCCAGGGCCCAGCAGGGCCTAGGCAGGTCATGGCCTAGGTCATGGCCCAGGTGCAGGGCCTAGGTCATGGGCCCAGGTGCAGGGCCCAGGTCATGGCCCAGGTGCAGGGCCCAGGTCATGGCCAGGTGCAGGGCCCAGGTCAGGGCCCAGGGTGCAGGGCCCAGGCCCTAGGGTCAGGGCCTAGGTGCAGGGCCTAGGTCATGGCCCAGGTGCAGGGCCCAGGTCATGGCCCAGGGGTGCAGGGCCTAGGTCATGGCCTAGGTGCAGGGCCAGGTCATGGCCTAGGCCAGGGCCTAGGTCAGGCCAGTGCAGGGCCTCAGGTCAGGGCCCAGGTCAGGGCCCAGGGTGCAGGGCCTAGGTCAGGGCCCAGGGTGCAGGGCCTGGCCATGGGCCCAGGCAGGGCCTAGGTCATGGCCCAGGTCAGGTGGGGCCCAGGTCATGGCCTAGGTGCAGGGCCTAGGTCATGGCCCAGGTGCAGGGCCTAGGTCATGGCCAGGTGCAGGGCCCAGGGCCCAGGTCATGGCTCAGGGTGCAGGGCCCAGGTCATGGCAGGGGGCCTAGGTCAGGGCCTAGGTGCAGGGCCCAGGCCTCATGGCCCAGGGTGCAGGGCCTAGGTCATGGCCTAGGCAGGGCCTAGGGCCAGGTCATGGCCTAGGGCAGGGCCAGGTCATGGGCCTAGGTGCAGGGCCTAGGTCATGGGCCCAGGTGCAGGGCCTCAGGTCATGGCCTGGTCATGGCCCAGGTGCAGGGCCCAGGGTCAGGTCAGGGCCCAGGGTGCAGGGCCTCCAGGTCAGGTCAGGGCCGTGGGCCCAGGGTGCAGGGCCTAGGTCATGGCCTGGTGCAGGGCCTAGGTCATGGCCCAGGGTGCAGGGCCTAGGTCATGGCCCAGGTCAGGGCCCAGGGGTCAGGCTTCAGGCCCAGGTGCAGGGCCTAGGCCAGGGCCTAGGCCAGGGGCCAGGGCCTAGGTCAGGGCCTAGGTGGTCAGGGCCTGCAGGGCCTTAGGTCATGGCCTAGGTGCAGGGCCTAGGGTCATGGGCCCAGGTGCAGGGCCTAGGTCATGGGCCTCAGGTGCAGGGCCTAGGTCAGGGCCCAGGTGCAGGGCCTAGGTCAGGTCATGGCCAGGTGCAGGGCCAGGTCATGGCCTAGGCCAGGGCAGGGCCTAGGTGCAGGGCCCAGGTGCAGGCCTAGGGTCATGGCCCAGGTCAGGGCCTAGGCAGGGCCCAGGTCAGGTCAGGTGGGCCTAGGTCATGGGCCTAGGGTGCAGGGCCCAGGGTCAGGGCCCAGGGCAGGGCCCAGGGCCCAGGTCATGGGCCCAGGTGCAGGGCCTAGGTCATGGCCCAGGTGCAGGGCCTAGGTCATGGCCTCCAGGTGCAGGGCCTAGGTCATGGCCTAGGTGCAGGGCCTAGGTCAGGCCTAGGTGCAGGGCCTAGGTCATGGCCCAGGTGCAGGGCCTAGGGCATGGCCTAGGTGCAGGGCCTAGGTCATGGCCTAGGTGCAGGTGCAGGGCCTAGGCCATGGCCCAGGTGCAGGGCCCAGGTCATGGCCCAGGGCCTAGGTGCAGGGCCTAGGTCAGGGCCCAGGCATGGCCTCAGGTGGGCAGGGCCTAGGTCATGGCCTAGGTCAGGGCCCAGGTCAGGCAGGGGGCCTAGGGTCATGGCCCAGGTGCAGGGCCTAGGTCATGGCCCAGGCCAGGGCCTAGGTCATGGCCCAGGGCAGGGCCTAGGTCATGGCCCAGGTGCAGGGCCTAGGTCATGGGCCCAGGTGCAGGGCCCAGGTCATGGCCCAGGTGCAGGGCCTAGGGCCATGGCCTAGGTGCAGGGCCTAGGTCATGGCCCAGGTGCAGGGCCTAGGTCATGGGGCCTAGGTGCAGGGCCTAGGTCCCAGGTCAGGGCCAGGCAGGCCTGGGCAGGGCCTAGGTCAGGGCCCAGGTCAGGCAGGGCCCAGGCATGGGCCAGGGGCCCAGGGTGCAGGGCCAGGGGCCTTGGGCCCAGGTCATGGCCCAGGGCCTAGGGCCCAGGCCCAGGGCAGGGCCTAGGTCATGGCCCAGGCAGGGCCTAGGCCATGGGCCTAGGCCAGGGCCCAGGCCAGGGGCCCAGGTGCAGGGCCTAGGTCAGGGCCCAGGTGCAGGGCCTTAGGTCATGGCCCAGGTGCAGGGCCTTAGGCCATGGCCTAGGCAGGGCCTAGGTCATGGCCCAGGTGCAGGGCCTAGGTCATGGCCAGGTCATGGCCTAGGTGCAGGGCCTAGGTCATGGCCAGGTGCAGGGCCTTGGGCCATGGTCAGGGCAGGGGCCTAGGTCATGGCCCAGGTGCAGGGCCTAGGTCAGGCCCAGGGTGCAGGGCCCAGGGCCTAGGGGCGGCCCAGGGCAGGGCCTAGGTCATGGGCCCAGGGCCAGGTCAGGGCCTTTAGGGTCAGGCTACAGGGCCCAGGGCTCAGGTCATGGGCCCAGGGCCTAGGTCATGGCCCAGGCCAGGGCCTAGGTCATGGGCCTAGGCAGGGCCCAGGTCATGGCCCAGGGCCAGGGCCTAGGTCATGGCTCAGGGTGCAGGGCCTAGGCCATGGCCAGGGCCTGCAGGGCCAGGTCATGGCCCAGGCCAGGCCTAGGGGCCTAGGCCAGGGCCTCAGGGTGCAGGGCCTGGGGCAGGGCCCAGGTGCAGGGCCTAGGTCATGGGCCCAGGTGCAGGGCCTAGGTCAGGGCCTAGGCCAGGCCCAGGTGCAGGGCCTTAGGTCATGGGTTTGGCAGGGCCTAGGTCATGGGCCTAGGTGCAGGGCCCAGGTCATGGCCCAGGCCAGGTCAGGCCAGGGCCCAGGTCATGGCCAAGGCCAGGCCTAGGTCAGGCCTAGGTGCAGGGCCTTAGGTCATGGGCCTAGGCCAGGGCCTAGGGTCAGGGCCTAGGTGCAGGGCCTAGGGCCCAGGGTTCAGGTCAGGGGTCAGGGTGCAGGGCCTAGGTCATGGGCCCAGGTGTGCAGGGCCCAGGCCATGGGCCCAGGTGCAGGGCCTAGGTCATGGCCTTGGCAGGGCCAGGCCTGGGGCCAGGTGCAGGGGCTAGGTCATGGGCCCAGGTGCAGGGCCCAGGGTCATGGCCAGGTGCAGGGCCTAGGCCAGGGCCTAGGTGCAGGGCCCAGGCCTCTTCACCCAGGGTGCAGGGCCTAGGTCATGGGCCCAGGGTGCAGGGCCTAGGGCCTAGGTCATGGCCAAGACAGGGCCTAGGTCATGGCCTAGGCCAGGGCCTAGGGTGTCATGGGCCTAGGCCAGGCCTAGGTCATGGCCAAGGCCAGGGCCTAGGTCATGGCCAAGGCCAGGGCCTAGGTCATGGCCTAGGCCAGGGCCTACGTCATGGGCCCACGCCAGGGCCTAGGGCCGGGCCCAGGTGCAGGGCCTAGGTCATGGGCCTAGGTGCAGGGCCTAGGTCATGGCCTAGGTGCAGGGCCTAGGTCATGGGCCAGGGTGCAGGGCCTAGGTCATGGGCCTAGGTCATGCAGGGCCTAGGTCATGGCCAAGGTGCAGGGCCTAGGTCATGGCTCAAGGCCAGGCCTTGGGCCTAGGTGCAGGGCCTAGGTCATGGCCAGGTGCAGGGCCTAGGGCGTGGGCCTAGGTGCAGGGCCTAGGGCCTAGGTCATGGGCCAGGTGCAGGGCCTAGGTCATGGCCCATGCAGGGCCTAGGTCATGGGCCAAGGTGCAGGGCCTAGGTCATGGCCAAGGCCAGGCCTTGGGCCCAGGTGCAGGGCCTTAGGTCATGGCCTAGGTGCAGGGCCTAGGGTCAGGGGTTTAGGTGTAGGGTTTAGGGTTTTTGTTTAGGTGTAGGGTTTAGGGTTATGGGTTTAGGTGTAGGGTTTAGGGTTATGTTTTAAGTAAAAGAAGCATGTCTGTTATGTCTGGTAATTCACACAGGCCCTGTCTGAAAACATCTTCTTCCTGACTAACTCACCTATAGTCCTGTATCTCTGTTGCCAGTGATGTTACTAAAGCATGGCTCATATTTCATAATACCCACGTCTCATCTCTGATACATTACTCAGTGGCTGATTCACCTGCAGCCTTGGAATAAGTGAAAACGTAGACCTTCATAGACCTGATTAAAACACGTTTGTTTCCATATTAAATATTTTGCACTTCCTGGAACGTTGTTCCACACATAGTGTTCTCCGTTATCCTTTCAAGGACCACAGTCACCTGATAGTCATTCAAATACCCAACCCACATCACATCACACCTGGTTCTGTTACATTCCTACATCACATAACACCTGGTTCTGTTACATTCCTACATCACATCACACCTGGTTCTGTTACATCCCCACATCACATAACACCTGGTTCTGTTACATTCCCACGTCACATAAGACCTGGTTCTGTTACATCCCCACATCACATAACACCTGGTTCTGTTACATTTCCACATCACATAACACCTGGTTCTGTTACATCCCCACATCACATAACACCTAATTCTGTTACATCCCACATCACATAACACCTGGTTCTGTTACATCCCTACATCACACCTGGTTCTGTTACATCCCCACATCACATAACACCTGGTTCTGTTACATTCCCACATCACATAACACCTGGTTCTGTTACATCCCCACATCACATAACACCTGGTTCTGTTACATTCCCAACCCACATCACATAACACCTGGTTCTGTTACATCCCCACATCACATAACACCTGGTTCTGCTACATCCCCACATCACATAACACCTGGTTCTGTTACATCCCCCCATCACATAACACCTGGTTCTGTTACATCCCCATATCACATAACACCTGGTTCTGTTACATTCCCACATCACATAACACCTGGTTCTGTTACATCCCCACATCACATCACACCTGGTTCTGTTACATCCCCACATCACATAACACCTGGTTCTGTTACATTCCCACATCACATCACACCTGGTTCTGTTACATTTCCACATCACATAACAACTGGTTCTGTTACATTCCCAACCCACATCACATAACACCTGGTTCTGTTACATTCCCACATCACGTAACACCTGGTTCTGTTACATCCCCACATCACATAACACCTGGTTATGTTACATTCCCACATCACATAATACCTGGTTCTGTTACATCCCCACATCACATAACACCTGGTTCTGTTACATTCCTATATCACACCTGGTTCTGTTACATCCCCACATCACATAACACCTGGTTATGTTACATTCCCACATCACATAACACCTGGTTCTGTTACATTCCTATATCACACCTGGTTCTGTTACATCCCCACATCACATAACACCTGGTTATGTTACATTCCCACATCACATAATACCTGGTTCTGTTACATTCCCACATCACATAACACCTGGTTCTGTTACATTCCCAACCCACATCACATAACACCTGGTTCTGTTACATTCCCAACCCACATCACATAACACCTGGTTCTGTTACATTCCCAACCCACATCACATAACACCTGGTTCTGTTACATTCCCACATCACATAACACCTGGTTCTGTTACATCCCCACATCACATAACACCTGGTTCTGTTACATCCCCACATCACATCACACCTGGTTCTGTTACATTCCCACATCACATTACACGTGGTTCTGTTACATTCCCACATCACATAACACCTGGTTCTGTTACATTCCCACATCACATAACACCTGGTTCTGTTACATTCCCACATCACATAACACCTGGTTCTGTTACATTCCCACATCACATAACATCTGGCAGAAATCCTTCCACTTGCAAACTTTTTTTTTTTAAGTGGTGTGTGCATTGCCCCAATGTGGTCATCAGAATTCCAGGGCTGGGCGTGTGTGTGTGTGTGTGTGTGTGTGTGTGTGTGTGTGTGTGTTTGTGTGTGTGTGTGTGTGTGTGTGTGTGTGTGTGTGTGTGTGTGTGTGTGTGTGTGTGTGTGTGTGTGTGTGGTCAGTAATGTTGTGTCTCAGACCTCAGGAGACATAAATAAGAGCTTGGGTGTAGGGCTGTGTCATGCATCATTACGGCTGGACTAACACAAAACACATGGGCACAGGAGAGAGGGAGAGGAGGAGAGGGATTTAGTGAGGGAGGGAGGGATGAAGGGAAGAGGTAGAGGAGGAAGTTGAGAGATGAGATGAGGAGATGAGACAATGAGGGAGTGAGGGAGAGAGGGAGAGGAAGGAGGTGAAAGAGGAGATGAGAGGAGAGGAGAGGAGGGAGATGTGAGAAGGAGGGTGTGAGTAAGAGGAGGAGAGGAGAGAGGGAGAGGAGGGAGTGAGAGGACGGGAGGGAGATGAGAGTGGACATAGAGAGGAGGGAAAAGGAGAGAAAATGGATGGGAGAGGAGCAAGTGAGGGAGAGGAGAGAGGAGGTGATGGGATAGGAGGGAGTGAGGGAGAGGAGAGAGGAGGTTATGGGATAGGAGGGAGGGATGAGGGAGAGGAGCGAGGAGGTGATGGGATAGGAGGGAGGAGGGGAGGGAGGGAGGAGGGAGGGAGGGAGGGAGGTAATGGGAGGTGATAGGAGGGAGGGAGGGAGAGAGGAGGTGATGGGTTAGGGAGGGAGGAGGGAGGAGGGAGGAGGGAGGGAGGAGGTGATGGGATAGGAGGGAGGGAGGAGGGAGGGGAGGGAGGGAGGGAGGTGAGGGGAGGGAGGAGGGAGGGAGGGGGAGGGGGAGGGAGGGGGAGGGAGGGAGGGAGGGGGAGGGGGAGGGAGGGAGGGAGGGAGGGAGGGGGAGGGGGAGGGAGGGAGGGGGGAGGGAGGGAGGGAGGGAGGATGAGATAGGAGAGGAAAGAGGAGGTGATGGGAAAGGAGGGAGTGAGGGAGGGAGAGGAGAGAGGAGAGAGGAGGGGGATGGGAAAGGAGGGAGTGAGGGAGGGAGAGGAGAGATGAGAGATGGAGCTTGTTTTGCAAAAATGTCTCCATTTTGTTGGCCTCTGGTACATTCTAATACAATGTTTTTTCTTGTTCAACCTGCAACAGGAAATAACACTGATCACATTTATTCACACTTTTACAGTGTTAGTTCCATCAGCTGTTGTACAATATTATACAAAGCACAGGAAAAATATAATTTTTACAGCACTGGGCCTTTAAAGAATCTGCTGACGGCCACAAGCTTCAAGCTTCCATTTTCTCAGCTATCTGCAATAAAGGTATAATTGAAGAATGAAACAGGTGTTAAATCATGGACTTTATTACACAGAAAAGAGCAGTTAACTTCTCCACTGTCAACACATTGATTAGATCAGAGGAACTAGATCAATATCTCTGAAAATACCATATCAATATCATTACAATTGGACCAGAGGTCTGCACTACCTATTGTTCCTGCAGTGAGTGAGGAGGATTCACAATTCTTCATCACATGTTTTCATAATTTATCTGCAGATAATCGCCAAAAGCCATAATCACCAGTACGCAAATTAGGGAGCCAAATGAACACTTCCCTTACCAATGTAATTAAGTAGACGAGTCACTGACTTTAATTTACGTCACAGTCTGGTTAAGTCCCGATGGACTTCATATCGAAAATACGAACGAGATGTTTAGTTTTACTTGTCCCGATGTGATACCCTGGACATATAGCTACGTTCAGTCAAAGCACAGTAAATAGACTACCTCTGTGGCTGCATATGAAACACGACAGGGTCCAACGTCTCTTCTCAGTTGGCCAGAAATCTATTGGCCCGAAGAGAATTGCTGCTGGCCCGGGTCATGGTCTAGTTCTTAATTGCAGTTGAGGTCATGCCAGGGCCTATATTTGTTTATGCTTTCTCTCTACATGCAGCTATTGATAGGTTGTATTAGTTATAATGAACTGTGTAATATCATTTAGCAAGGTAAGTCATATTTGTATTCTTTAGCATTGCATTGTATTAATTCCATTTATTTAAAGCATTTCATTTTGAGAAGATTTGAAAATAGGACGCTGCCACTTTAAGACAAATATTCCATAGAATGCTAGGAGTCTTTTTGCAGACTATCAACAGTAGCCACTAGCTAGCATATTGACATGTCTATGGTACGCTAGCCAAGAGGAATGCTAGGAGCTACTAGCTAGCATATTGACATGTCTATGGTACGCTAGCCAAGAGGAATGTGAGGAGTCTTTTTGCAGACTATCAACAGTAGTCACTAGCTAGCATATTGACATGTCTACAGTAGGCTAGCCAAGAGGAATGCTAGGAGCTACTAGCTAGCATATTGGCATGACTACAGTAGGCTAGCCAAGAGGAATGCTAGGAGCTACTAGCTAGCATATTGGCATGACTACAGTTGGCTAGCAGAGAGGAATGCTAGGCGTCTTTTTGCAGACTATCAACAGTAGTCACTAGCTAGCATATTGACATGACTACAGTAGGATAGCAGAGAGGAATGCTAGGAGTCTTTTTGCAGTCTGTCAACAGTAGCCACTAGCTAGCATATTGCTAGTATGCTCACTATTGAAGGTATATTTTTGTAAACCACTTTTCCTCAAATAAATAAGCTCAACGAGTAGATTGATCGGCGCTTATTTTAGCTCTGGACACTGAGTGTAGTCAGATTAATATAATAGTTTGTTTTAAAAAAATACATACTTTTTTTTTTAAGAAGAATGATTTCCCTAATAATAATCCTGTTTCCATGGAGACATCTGAAATCAGGCTACCTGATGTCACTCTGATAAATGCAGAACTTCACCAATCAAAATAAATGTTCTTCCACAGTGAACATGTTATTTTTTGAGGAAGCCATTTTGATTCTGAGTTAAGATAAAGTTTACATGTGAAATCTACTTATACTGTGCATACATTCAGTTGTTCCGTTTTCACATCACTAAAGAGGGAGGCTCTCGGCTGGTGCTGCCACATCTCAAAAACACAGCTGGAACGCTGATTAAGGTGTTTACGGTATCTTAGTCACTTAATAATGTTTATATATCTGGCATTACTCATCTCATATCTATATACTGTATTTTATACTATTCTACTGTATCTTAGTCACTTAATAATGTTTATATATCTGGCATTACTCATCTCATATCTATATACTGTATTTTATACTATTCTACTGTATCTTAGTCACTTAATAATGTTTATATATCTGGCATTACTCATCTCATATCTATATACTGTATTTTATACTATTCTACTGTATCTTAGTCACTTAATAATGTTTATATATCTGGCATTACTCATCTCATATCTATATACTGTATTTTATACTATTCTACTGTATCTTAGTCACTTAATAATGTTTATATATCTGGCATTACTCATCTCATATCTATATACTGTATTTTATACTATTCTACTGTATCTTAGTCACTTAATAATGTTTATATATCTGGCATTACTCATCTCATATCTATATACTGTATTTTATACTATTCTACTGTATCTTAGTCACTTAATAATGTTTATATATCTGGCATTACTCATCTCATATCTATATACTGTATTTTATACTATTCTACTGTATCTTAGTCTATGTATTACTCATCTCATATGTATATACTGTATTCTATACTATACTATTCTACTGTATCTTAGTCACTTAATAATGTTTACACATCTATCATTACTCATCTCATATGTACAGTATATACTGTATTCTATACTATACTATTCTATAGTATCTTAGTCACTTAATAATGTTTACATATCTATCATTACTCATCTCATATGTATATACTGTATTCTATACTATTCTACTGTATCTTAGTCTATGTATTACTCATCTCATATGTATATACTGTATTCTATACTATTCTACTGTCTCTTAGTCTATGTATTACTCATCTCATATGTATATACTGTATTCTATACTATTCTACGGTATCTTAGTCTATGTATTACTCATCTCATATGTATATACTGTATTCTATACTATTCTACGGTATCTTAGTCCGTTCCACTCTGACATCTCTCGTCCATATGTATATACTGTATTCTATACTATTCTACGGTATCTTAGTCCGTTCTGCTCTGACATCTCTCGTCCATATGTATATATTCTTCATTCATTCCTACTTAGATGTGTCTGTATTGGGTTTATGTTGTGTAATTAGTTAGATATTTACTTGTTAGATATTACTGCACTGTTGGAGCTAGAAGCACAAGCATTTCGCTACACCCGCAGTAACAATAGCTAATCACGTGTATGTGACCACTGACATTTGACTTGATTTGATTTGACATGTCCTGATCATTTGTTCAGAAAACCAGGTGTTATAATCGACGTAGGCGTACTTCAATTATGACCTGAAATTGATTAAAATAAGCAGAGTGACATCATCTGCCTACTGCCATAATCAGTTTAATTTGAATTATTAGTGTTCAGTAAACATACTCATAGAAGGGCTCAGGTGTCCTGTGTGAAGGCATCGACTCGTGTACTGCTGAGAAGTTGTGACGCGCGGGAGCGTGGTGGTGCTGGAATGAACGGCCAATCGTATTGCTCAAATACAAAATGGCGTGATTTTTATGCGAGTCGTCTTCAATGGTTTTTGATGGCAGACTGCGACAGAGCAGTTGTATGTCGAACTGGACTGTGAAAATGAACAAAAAAAGTTTACTGTCCCTATCGGCCCGGTGACTGACGAGGCCCGGTGACTGACGAGGCCCGGTGACTGAATAGAACCCGGTGACTGACTAGAACCCGGTGACTGACTAGAACCCGGTGACTGACGAGACCCGGTGACTGACGAGGCCCGGTGACTGACGAGACCCGGTGACTGACGAGGCCCGGTGACTGACGAGACCCGGTGACTGACGAGACCCGGTGACTGACTAGAACCCGGTGACTGACTAGAACCCGGTGACTGACTAGAACCCGGTGACTGACGAGACCCGGTGACTGACTAGAACCCGGTGACTGACTAGAACCCGGTGACTGATGAGACCCGGTGACTGACGAGAACCCGGTGACTGTTTTTACTGGCGCTTCAGTCACTGCACGCAAAATAAAATGAAAGAATATGGAAAAATGTAGCTAGGATATATTATTTTTAAATTTTATTTGTCCGTTATTTTACCAGGTAAGTTGACTGAGAACACGTTCTCATTTACAGCAAAGACCTGGGGAATAGTTACAGGGAGAGGAGGGGATTAATGAGCCAATTGTAAACTTGGGATTATTAGGTGACTGTGATGGTTTGAGGGCCAGATTGGGAATTTAGCCAGGACACCGGGGTTAACACCCCTACTCTTACAATAAGTGCCATGGGATCTTTAATGACCTCAAAGAGTCAGGACACCCGTTTAACGTCCCATCCGAAAGACTATACCCTACACAGGGCAGTGTCCCCAATCACCGCCCTGGGGCATTGGGATATTTTTTTTAGACCAGAGGAAAGAGTGACTCCTACTGGCCCTCCAACACCACAATATACCAGAAATATACCAGAAATACCAGAAAACAATAAGCTAAGTGTATTTCTACTCATCATTTCCACATTATATGAGACGTGCTAATTCACTCACACTATATGAGACGTGCTAATTCACTCACACTATATGAGACGTGCTAATTCACTCACACTATATGAGACGTGCTAATTCACTCACATTATATGAGACATGCTAATTCACTCACACTATATGAGACGTGCTAATTCACTCACACTATATGAGACGTGCTAATTCACTCACATTATATGAGACGTGCTAAATCACTCACATTATATGAGACATGCTAATTCACTCACATTATATGAGACGTGCTAATTCACTCACATTATATGAGACGTGCTAAATCACTCACATTATATGAGACATGCTAATTCATGCTTTCTCCCTCCGTATAGAAAGTCAACCCCAACCACAGCGCGGGACCAGACAACAGACTGCACTTCGGATTCATTTATTTATTTATTTTTACGATTATTACATGTCACACTGTGTTGTACAATTTGCTTCTGTTCTGTCATCACATTCTGTGACCAGGTCAGCCGTGTAGGCTAGGAGTAGGCTAGGTCAGCGGTGTAGGCTAGGTCAGCCGAGTAGGCTAAGTCAGCCGAGTAGGCTAGGTCAGCCGTGTAGGCTAGGTCAGCCGTCTAGGTCAGCCGAGTAGGCTAGGTCAGCCGGTCAGCCATGTAGGAACTGGACTGTGAAAATGAACAAAAAAAGTTTACTGTCCCTATCGGCCCGGTGACTGAATAGAACCCGGTAACTGAATAGAACCCGGTAACTGACGAGACCCGGTGACTGACGAGACCCGGTGACTGAATAGAACCCGGTAACTGACTAGAACCGGGTGACTGACTAGAACCCGGTGACTGACGAGACCCGGTGACTGACGAGGCCCGGTGACTGAATAGAACCCGGTGACTGAATAGAACCCGGTGACTGACTAGAACCCGGTGACTGACGAGGCCCGGTGACTGACGAGGCCCGGTGACTGACGAGACCCGGTGACTGACGAGACCCGGTGACTGAATAGAACCCGGTAACTGACTAGAACCGGGTGACTGACTAGAACCCGGTGACTGACGAGACCCGGTGACTGAATAGAACCCGGTAACTGACTAGAAACCGGTGACTGATGAGACCCGGTGACTGACGAGAACCCGTTGACTGTTTTTACTGGCGCTTCAGTCACTGCACGCAAAATAAAATGAAAGAATATGGAAAAATGTAGCTAGGATATATTATTTTTAAATTTTATTTGTCCGTTATTTTACCAGGTAAGTTGACTGAGAACACGTTCTCATTTACAGCAAAGACCTGGGGAATAGTTACAGGGGAGAGGAGGGGGATTAATGAGCCAATTGTAAACTTGGGATTATTAGGTGACTGTGATGGTTTGAGGGCCAGATTGGGAATTTAGCCAGGACACCGGGGTTAACACCCCTACTCTTACAATAAGTGCCATGGGATCTTTAATGACCTCAAAGAGTCAGGACACCCGTTTAACGTCCCATCCGAAAGACTATACCCTACACAGGGCAGTGTCCCCAATCACCGCCCTGGGGCATTGGGATATTTTTTTAGACCAGAGGAAAGAGTGACTCCTACTGGCCCTCCAACACCACAATATACCAGAAATATACCAGAAATACCAGAAAACAATAAGCTAAGTGTATTTCTACTCATCATTTCCACATTATATGAGACGTGCTAATTCACTCACACTATATGAGACGTGCTAATTCACTCACACTATATGAGACGTGCTAATTCACTCACACTATATGAGACGTGCTAATTCACTCACATTATATGAGACATGCTAATTCACTCACACTATATGAGACGTGCTAATTCACTCACACTATATGAGACGTGCTAATTCACTCACATTATATGAGACGTGCTAAATCACTCACATTATATGAGACATGCTAATTCACTCACATTATATGAGACGTGCTAATTCACTCACATTATATGAGACGTGCTAAATCACTCACATTATATGAGACATGCTAATTCATGCTTTCTCCCTCCGTATAGAAAGTCAACCCCAACCACAGCGGGACCAGACAACAGACTGCACTTGGATTCATTTATTTATTTATTTTTACGATTATTACATGTCACACTGTGTTGTACAATTTGCTTCTGTTCTGTCATCACATTCTGTGACCAGGTCAGCCGTGTAGGCTAGGAGTAGGCTAGGTCAGCGGTGTAGGCTAGGTCAGCCGAGTAGGCTAAGTCAGCCGAGTAGGCTAGGGTCAGCCGTGTAGGCTAGGTCAGCCGTCTAGGTCAGCCGAGTAGGCTAGGTCAGCCGGTCAGCCATGTAGGAACTGGACTGTGAAAATGAACAAAAAAGTTTACTGTCCCTATCGGCCCGGTGACTGAATAGAACCCGGTAACTGAATAGAACCCGGTAACTGACGAGACCCGGTGACTGACGAGACCCGGTGACTGAATAGAACCCGGTAACTGACTAGAACCGGGTGACTGACTAGAACCCGGTGACTGACGAGACCCGGTGACTGACGAGGCCCGGTGACTGAATAGAACCCGGTGACTGAATAGAACCCGGTGACTGACTAGAACCCGGTGACTGACGAGGCCCGGTGACTGACGAGGCCCGGTGACTGACGAGACCCGGTGACTGACGAGACCCGGTGACTGAATAGAACCCGGTAACTGACTAGAACCGGGTGACTGACTAGAACCCGGTGACTGACGAGACCCGGTGACTGAATAGAACCCGGTAACTGACTAGAAACCGGTGACTGACTAGAACCCGGTGACTGACGAGGCCCGGTGACTGACGAGGCCCGGTGACTGACGAGACCCGGTGACTGACGAGACCCGGTGACTGACGAGGCCCGGTGACTGACGAGGCCCGGTGACTGGCGAGACCGGTGACTGACGAGGCCCGGTGACTGACGAGACCCGGTGACTGGCGAGGCCCGGTGACTGACGAGGCCCGGTGACTGACGAGACCCGGTGACTGACGAGATCCGGTGACTGACGAGGCCCGGTGACTGACTAGAACCCGGTGACTGACTAGAACCCGGTGACTGATGAGACCCGGTGACTGACGAGAACCCGGTGACTGTTTTTACTGGCGCTTCAGTCACTGCACGCAAAATAAAATGAAAGAATATGGAAGAATGTAGCTAGGATATATTATTTTTAAATTTTATTTGTCCGTTATTTTACCAGGTAAGTTGACTGAGAACACGTTCTCATTTACAGCAAAGACCTGGGGAATAGTTACAGGGGAGAGGATGGGGATGAATGAGCCAATTGTAAACTGGGGATTATTAGGTGACTGTGATGGTTTGAGGGCCAGATTGGGAATTTAGCCAGGACACCGGGGTTAACACCCCTACTCTTACAATAAGTGCCATGGGATCTTTAATGACCTCAGAGAGTCAGGACACCCGTTTAACGTCCCATCCGAAAGACTATACCCTACACAGGGCAGTGTCCCCAATCACCGCCCTGGGGCATTGGGATATTTTTTTTAGACCAGAGGAAAGAGTGACTCCTACTGGCCCTCCAACACCACAATATACCAGAAATATACCAGATATACCAGAAAACAATAAGCTAAGTGTATTTCAACTCATCATTTCCACATTATATGAGACGTGCTAATTCACTCACACTATATGAGACGTGCTAATTCACTCACACTATATGAGACGTGCTAATTCACTCACATTATATGAGACATGCTAATTCACTCACACTATATGAGACATGCTAATTCACTCACACTATATGAGACGTGCTAATTCACTCACATTATATGAGACGTGCTAAATCACTCACATTATATGAGACATGCTAATTCACTCACATTATATGAGACGTGCTAATTCACTCACATTATATGAGACGTGCTAAATCACTCACATTATATGAGACATGCTAATTCATGCTTTCTCCCTCCGTATAGAAAGTCAACCCCAACCACAGCGCGGGACCAGACAACAGACTGCACTTCGGATTCATTTATTTATTTATTTTTACGATTATTACATGTCACACTGTGTTGTACAATTTGCTTCTGTTCTGTTGTCACATTCTGTGACCGGGTCAGCCGTGTAGGCTAGGAGTAGGCTAGGTCAGCGGTGTAGGCTAGGTCAGCCGAGTAGGCTAAGTCAGCCGAGTAGGCTAGGTCAGCCGTGTAGGCTAGGTCAGCCGTCTAGGTCAGCCGAGTAGGCTAGGTCAGCCGGTCAGCCATGTAGGAACTGGACTGTGAAAATGAACAAAAAAGTTTACTGTCCCTATCGGCCCGGTGACTGAATAGAACCCGGTAACTGAATAGAACCCGGTAACTGACGAGACCCGGTGACTGACGAGACCCGGTGACTGAATAGAACCCGGTAACTGACTAGAACCGGGTGACTGACTAGAACCCGGTGACTGACGAGACCCGGTGACTGACGAGGCCCGGTGACTGAATAGAACCCGGTGACTGAATAGAACCCGGTGACTGACTAGAACCCGGTGACTGACGAGGCCCGGTGACTGACGAGGCCCGGTGACTGACGAGACCCGGTGACTGACGAGACCCGGTGACTGAATAGAACCCGGTAACTGACTAGAACCGGGTGACTGACTAGAACCCGGTGACTGACGAGACCCGGTGACTGAATAGAACCCGGTAACTGACTAGAAACCGGTGACTGACTAGAACCCGGTGACTGACGAGGCCCGGTGACTGACGAGGCCCGGTGACTGACGAGGCCCGGTGACTGGCGAGACCCGGTGACTGACGAGGCCCTGTGACTGACGAGGCCCGGTGACTGACGAGACCCGGTGACTGACGAGGCCCGGTGACTGGCGAACCCGGTGACTGGCGAGGCCCGGTGACTGACGAGGCCCGGTGACTGACGACCCGGTGACTGACGAGATCCGGTGACTGACGAGGCCCGGTGACTGACTAGAACCCGGTGACTGACTAGAACCCGGTGACTGATGAGACCCGGTGACTGACTAGAACCCGTTGACTGTTTTTACTGGCGCTTCAGTCACTGCACGCAAAATAAAATGAAAGAATATGGAAAAATGTAGCTAGGATATATTATTTTTAAATTTTATTTGTCCGTTATTTTACCAGGTAAGTTGACTGAGAACACGTTCTCATTTACAGCAAAGACCTGGGGAATAGTTACAGGGGAGAGGATGGGGATGAATGAGCCAATTGTAAACTGGGGATTATTAGGTGACTGTGATGGTTTGAGGGCCAGATTGGGAATTTAGCCAGGACACCGGGGTTAACACCCCTACTCTTACAATAAGTGCCATGGGATCTTTAATGACCTCAGAGAGTCAGGACACCCGTTTAACGTCCCATCCGAAAGACTATACCCTACACAGGGCAGTGCCCCCAATCACCGCCCTGGGGCATTGGGATATTTTTTTTAGACCAGAGGAAAGAGTGACTCCTACTGGCCCTCCAACACCACAATATACCAGAAATATACCAGATATACCAGAAAACAATAAGCTAAGTGTATTTCAACTCATCATTTCCACATTATATGAGACGTGCTAATTCACTCACACTATATGAGATGTGCTAATTCACTCACACTATATGAGACGTGCTAATTCACTCACACTATATGAGACGTGCTAATTCACTCACACTATATGAGACGTGCTAATTCATGCTGTCTCCCTCCGTATAGAAAGTCAACCCCAACCACAGCGCGGGACCAGACAACAGACTGCACTTCGGATTCATTTATTTATTTATTTTTACGATTATTACATGTCACACTGTGTTGTACAATTTGCTTCTGTTCTGTCGTCACATTCTGTGATCAGGTCAGCCGTGTAGGCTAGGAGTAGGCTAGGTCAGCCGTGTAGGCTAGGTCAGCCGTGTAGGCTAGGTGTAGGCTAGGTCAGCCGTGTAGGCTAACTGTAGGCTAGGTCAGCCGTGTAGGCTAGGAGTAGGCTAGGTCAGCCGTGTAGACTAGGTCAGCCGAGTAGGCTAGGTGTAGGCTAGGTCAGCCGTGGAGGATAGGTGTAGGCTAGGTCAGCCGTGTAGGCTAGGAGTAGGCTAGGTCAGCCGTGTAGGCTAGGTCAGCCGAGTAGGCTAGGGGTCAACCGTGTAGGCTAGGTCAGCCGAGTAGGCTAGGTGTAGGCTAGGTCAGCCGTGTAGGCTGGTCAGCCGAGTAGGCTAGGTCAGCCGTGTAGGCTAGGTGTAGGCTAGGTGTAGGTGTAGGCTAGGTCAGCCGTGTAGGCTAGGAGTAGGCTAGGTCAGCCGTGTAGGCTAGGTCAGCCGAGTAGGCTAGGTCAACCGTGTAGGCTAGGTCAGCCGAGTAGGCTAGGTAAGCCGAGTAGGCTGGTCAGCCGAGTAGGCTAGGTGTAGGCTAGGCCAGCCGTGTAGGCTAGGTGTAAGCTGGGTCAGCCGTGTAGGCTAGGTCAGCCGAGTAGGCTAGGTGTAGGCTAGGTGTAGGCTAGGTGTAGGCTAGGTCAGCCGTGTAGAATAGGTGTAGGCAAGGTGTAGGCTAGGTCAGCCATGTAGGCTAGGTGTAGGCTAGGTGTAGGCTAGGTGAGCCGTGTAGGCTAGGTGTAGGCTAGGTCAGCCGTGTAGGCTGGTCAGCCGAGTAGGCGAGGTCAGCCGTGTAGGCTAGGTCAGCCGAGTAGGCTAGGTCAGCCGAGTAGGCTAGGTGTGGCTGGTCAGCCGTGTATGCTAGGTGTAGGCTAGGTTAGCCGTGTAGGCTAGGTGTAGGCTAGGTCAGCCGTGTAGGCTAGGTGTAGGCTAGGTCAGTCGTGTAGGCTAGGAGTAGGCTAGGTCAGCCGTGTAGGCTAGGTCAACCGTGTAGGCTAGGTCAGCCGAGTAGGCTAGGTGTAGGCTAGGTCAGCCGTGTAGGCTAGGTCAGCCGAGTAGGCTAGGTCAGCCGTGTAGGCTAGGTGTAGGCTAGGTGTAGGCTAGGTCAGCCGTGTAGGCTAGGAGTAGGCTAGGTCAGCCGTGTAGGCTAGGTCAGCCGAGTAGGCTAGGTCAACCGTGTAGGCTAGGTCAGCCGAGTAGGCTAGGTAAGCCGAGTAGGCTAGGTCAGCCGAGTAGGCTAGGTGTAGGCTAGGCCAGCCGTGTAGGCTAGGTGTAGGCTGGGTCAGCCGTGTAGGCTAGGTCAGCCGAGTAGGCTAGGTGTAGGCTAGGTGTAGGCTAGGTGTAGGCTAGGTCAGCCGTGTAGAATAGGTGTAGGCAAGGTGTAGGCTAGGTCAGCCATGTAGGCTAGGTGTAGGCTAGGTGTAGGCTAGGTGAGCCGTGTAGGCTAGGTGTAGGCTAGGTCAGCCGTGTAGGCTAGGTCAGCCGAGTAGGCGAGGTCAGCCGTGTAGACTAGGTCAGCCGAGTAGGCTAGGTCAGCTGAGTAGGCTAGGTGTAGGCTAGGTCAGCCGTGTATGCTAGGTGTAGGCTAGGTTAGCCGTGTAGGCTAGGAGTAGGCTAGGTCAGCCGTGTAGGCTAGGTCAGCCGAGTAGGCTAGGTGTAGGCTAGGTCAGCCGTGTAGGCTAGGTGTGCAGGCTAGGTCAGTCGTGTAGGCTAGGAGTAGGCTAGGTCTGCCGTGTAGACTAGGTGAGCCGAGTAGGCTAGGTCAGCCGAGTAGGCTAGGTGTAGGCTAGGTCAGCCGTGTAGGATAGGTGTAGGCTAGGTCAGCCGTGTAGGCTAGGAGTAGGCTAGGTCAGCCGTGTAGACTAGGTCATCCGAGTAGGCTAGGTGTAGGCTAGGTGTGCCGTGTAGGGTAGGTGTAGGCTAGGTGTAGGCTAGGTGTAGGCTAGGTCAGCCGTGTAGGCTAGGTGTAGGCTAGGTCAGCCGTGTATGCTAAGTGTAGGCTAGGTCAGCCGTGTAGGCTAGGAGTAGGCTAGGTCAGCCGTGTAGGCTAGGTCAGCCGGTCAGCTGAGTAGGCTAGGTCAGCCGTGTAGGCTAAGCCATCCGTGTAGCCTAGGTCAACCGTGTCAGCTAGGTCAGCCGGTCAGCCGAGTAGGCTAGGTCAGCCGTGTAGGCTAGGTCAACCGAGTAGGCTAGGTCAGCCGAGTAGGCTAGGTGTAGGCTAGGTCAGCCGTGTAGGATAGGTGTAGGCTAGGTCAGCCGTGTAGGCTAGGAGTAGGCTAGGTCAGCCGTGTAGACTAGGTCATCCGAGTAGGCTAGGTGTAGGCTAGGTGTGCCGTGTAGGGTAGGTGTAGGCTAGGTGTAGGCTAGGTGTAGGCTAGGTCAGCCGTGTAGGCTAGGTGTAGGCTAGGTCAGCCGTGTATGCTAAGTGTAGGCTAGGTCAGCCGTGTAGGCTAGGAGTAGGCTAGGTCAGCCGTGTAGGCTAGGTCAGCCGGTCAGCTGAGTAGGCTAGGTCAGCCGTGTAGGCTAAGCCATCCGTGTAGCCTAGGTCAACCGTGTCAGCTAGGTCAGCCGGTCAGCCGAGTAGGCTAGGTCAGCCGTGTAGGCTAGGTCAACCGAGTAGGCTAGGTCAGCCATGTAGGCTAGGTCAGCCGAGTAGACTAGGTCAGCCATGTAGGCTAGGTCAGCCGAGTAGGCTAGGTATAGGCTAGGTCAGCCGTGTAGGCTAGGAGTAGGCTAGGTCAGCCGAGTAGGCTAGGTGTAGGCTAGGTGTAGGCTAGGTGAGCCGTGTAGGCTAGGTCAGGCGTGTAGGCTAAGGCAGCCGTGTAGGCTAGGTCAACCGTGTCAGCTAGGTCAGCCGGTCAGCCGAGTAGGCTAGGTCAGCCGAGTAGGCTAGGTCAGCCGTGTAGGCTAGGTCAACCGAGTAGACTAGGTCAGCCATGTAGGCTAGGTCAACCGAGTAGACTAGGTCAGCCGTGTAGGCTAGGTAAGCCGAGTAGGCTAGGTCAGCAGAGTAGGCTAGGAGTAGGCTAGGTCAGCCGAGTAGGCTAGGTGTAGGCTAGGTGTAGGCTAGGTGAGCCATGTAGGCTAGGTCAGCCGTGTAGGCTAGGTGTAGGCTAGGTCAGACGTGTAGGCTAGGTGTGGGCTAGGTCAGCCGTGTAGGCTAGGTCAGCCGTGTAGGCTAGGTCAGCCGTGTAGGCTAGGTGTAGGCTAGGTCAGCCGTGTAGGCTAGGTCAGCCGTGTAGGCTAGGTGTAGGCTAGGTCAGACGTGTAGGCTAGGTGTGGGCTAGGTCAGTCGAGTAGGCTAGGTCAGCCATGTAGGCTAGGTCAGCCGTGTAGGCTAGGTCAACTGAGTAGGCTAGGTCAGCCGTGTAGGCTAGGTCAGCCGAGTAGGCTAGGTCAGCCGTGTAGGCTAGGTCAGCCGAGAAGGCTAGGTGTAGGCTAGGTCAGCCGTGTAGGCTAGGAGTAGGCTAGGTCAGCAGTGTAGGCTAGGTCAGCCGAGTAGGATAGGTGTAGGCTAGGTCAGCCGTGTAGGCTAGGAGTAGGCTAGGTCAGCCATGTAGGCTAGGTCAGCCGTGTAGGCTAGGTCAACTGAGTAGGCTAGGTCAGCCGAGTAGGCTAGGTCAGCCGTGTAGGCTAGGTCAGACGAGTAGGCTAGGTGTAGGCTAGGTCAGCCGTGTAGGCTAGGAGTAGGCTAGGTCAGCAGTGTAGGCTAGGTCAGCCGAGTAGGATAGGTGTAGGCTAGGTCAGCCGTGTAGGCTAGGAGTAGGCTAGGTCAGCGGTGTAGGCTAGGTCAGCCGAGTAGGTCAGGTCAGCCGTGTAGGCTAATGCAGCCGTGTAGGCTAGGTCAACCGTGTAGGCTATGTCAGCCGTCCAGCCGAGTAGGCTAGGTCAGCCAAGTCGGCTAGGTCAGCTGTGTAGGCTAGGTCAGCCGAGTAGGCTAGGTCAGCCATGTAGGCTTGGTTTAGGCTAGGTGTAGGCTAGGTCAGCCGTGTATGCTAGGTGTAGGCTAGGTCAGCCGTGTAGACTAGGTCAGACGTGTAGGCTAGGTGTAGGCTAGGTCAGCCGTGTAGGCTAGGTGTGGGCTAGGTTAGCCGTTTAGGCTAGGTCAGCCGTGTAGGCTAGGTGTAGTCTAGGTCAGCCGTGTAGGCTAGGTCAGCCATGTAGGCTAGGTGTAGGCTAGGTGTAGGCTAGGTCAGCCGTGTAGGCTAGGTGTAGGCTAGGTCAGCCGTGAAGGCTAGGTGGAGGCCAGGTCAGCCTTGTAGGCTAGGTGTAGGCTAGGTCAGCCGTGTAGGCTAGGTCTAGGCTAGGTCAGCCGTGTAGGCTGGTGTGTAGGCTAGGTCAGCCTTGTAGGCTAGGTGTAGGCTAGGTCAGCCGTGTAGGCTAGGTGTAGGCTAGGTCAGCCGTGTAGGCTAGGTCTAGGCTAGGTCAGCCGTGTAGGCTAGGTGTAGGCTAGGTCAGCCGTGAAGTCTAAGTGTAGGCTAGGTCAGCCGTGTAGGCTAGGTGTAGGCTAGGTCAGCCGTGTAGGCTGGTCTAGGCTAGGTCAGCCGTGTAGGCTAGGTCAGCCGTGTAGGCTAGGTGTAGGCTAGGTCAGAGGTGTAGGCTAGGTGTGGGCTAGGTCAGCCGTGTAGGCTGGGTCAGCCGTGTAGGCTAGGTCAGCCGTGTAGACTAGGTGTAGGCTAGGTCAGCCGTGTAGGCTAGGTCAGCCGTGTAGGCTAGGTGTAGGCTAGGTCAGCCGTGTAGGCTAGGTGTAGGCTAGGTCATCCGTGAAGGCTAGGTATAGGCTAGGTCAGCCGTGTAGGCTAGGTGTAGGCTAGGTCAGCCGTGTAGGCTAGGTGTAGGCTAGGTCAGCCGTGTAAGCTAGGTCAGCCGTGTAGGCTAGGTGTAGGCTAGGTGTAGGCTAGGTCAGCCGTGTAGACTAGGTCAGACGTGTAGGCTAGGTGTAGGCTAGGTCAGCCTTGTAGGATAGGTGTAGGCTAGGTCAGCCGTGTAGGCTAGGTCAGCCGCGTAGGCTAGGTGTAGGCTAGGTGTAGGCTGGGTCAGCCGTGTAGGCTAGGTGTAGGCTAGGTGTAGGCTAGGTCAGCCGTGTAGACTAGGTCAGACGTGTAGGCTAGGTGTAGGCTAGGTGTGGGCTAGGTCAGCCGTTTAGGCTAGGTCAGCCGTGTAGGCTAGGTGTAGGCTAGGTGTAGGCTAGGTCAGCCGTGTAGGCTAGGTGTAGGCTAGGTCAGCCGTGAAGGCTAGGTGTAGGCTAGGTCAGCCGTGTAGGCTAGGTAAGCCGAGTAGGCTAGGTCAGCCGAGTAGGCTAGGTCAGCCGTGTAGGCTAGGTCAGTCGAGTAGGCTAGGTCAGCCATGTAGGCTAGGTCAGCCGAGTAGGTTAGGTCAACTGTGTAGGCTAGGTCAGCCGGTCAGCCGAGTAGTTTAGGTCAGCCGTGTAGGCTAGGTCAACTGAGTAGGCTAGGTCAGCTGTGTAGGCTAGGTCAGCCGAGTAGGCTAGGTGTAGGCTAGGTCAGCCGTGTAGGCTAGGAGTAGGCTAGGTCAGCAGTGTAGGCTAGGTCAGCCGAGTAGGATAGGTGTAGGCTAGGTCAGCCGTGTAGGCTAGGAGTAGGCTAGGTCAGCGGTGTAGGCTAGGTCAGCCGAGTAGGTCAGGTCAGCCGTGTAGGCTAATGCAGCCGTGTAGGCTAGGTCAACCGTGTAGGCTATGTCAGCCGGTCAGCCGAGTAGGCTAGGTCAGCCAAGTCGGCTAGGTCAGCTGTGTAGGCTAGGTCAGCCGAGTAGGCTAGGTCAGCCATGTAGGCTTGGTGTAGGCTAGGTGTAGGCTGGTCAGCCGTGTATGCTAGGTGTAGGCTAGGTCAGCCGTGTAGACTAGGTCAGACGTGTAGGCTAGGTGTAGTCTAGGTCAGCCGTGTAGGCTAGGTCAGCCGTGTAGGCTAGGTGTGGGCTAGGTCAGCCGTTTAGGCTAGGTCAGCCGTGTAGGCTAGGTGTAGTCTAGGTCAGCCGTGTAGGCTGGGTCAGCCATGTAGGCTAGGTGTAGGCTAGGTGTAGGCTAGGTCAGCCGTTTAGGCTCGGTGTAGGCTAGGTCAGCCGTGAAGGCTAGGTGGAGGCCAGGTCAGCCTTGTAGGCTAGGTCAGCCGTGTAGGCTAGGTCAACTGAGTAGGCTAGGTCAGCCGAGTAGGCTAGGTCAGCCGTGTAGGCTAGGTCAGACGAGTAGGCTAGGTGTAGGCTAGGTCAGCCGTGTAGGCTAGGAGTAGGCTAGGTCAGCAGTGTAGGCTAGGTCAGCCGAGTAGGATAGGTGTAGGCTAGGTCAGCCGTGTAGGCTAGGAGTAGGCTAGGTCAGCGGTGTAGGCTAGGTCAGCCGAGTAGGTCAGGTCAGCCGTGTAGGCTAATGCAGCCGTGTAGGCTAGGTCAACCGTGTAGGCTATGTCAGCCGGTCAGCCGAGTAGGCTAGGTCAGCCAAGTCGGCTAGGTCAGCTGTGTAGGCTAGGTCAGCCGAGTAGGCTAGGTCAGCCATGTAGGCTTGGTGTAGGCTAGGTGTAGGCTAGGTCAGCCGTGTATGCTAGGTGTAGGCTAGGTCAGCCGTGTAGACTAGGTCAGACGTGTAGGCTAGGTGTAGGCTAGGTCAGCCGTGTAGGCTAGGTGTGGGCTAGGTCAGCCGTTTAGGCTAGGTCAGCCGTGTAGGCTAGGTGTAGTCTAGGTCAGCCGTGTAGGCTAGGTCAGCCATGTAGGCTAGGTGTAGGCTAGGTGTAGGCTAGGTCAGCCGTGTAGGCTAGGTGTAGGCTAGGTCAGCCGTGAAGGCTAGGTGGAGGCCAGGTCAGCCTTGTAGGCTAGGTGTAGGCTAGGTCAGCCGTGTAGGCTAGGTCTAGGCTAGGTCAGCCGTGTAGGCTAGGTGTAGGCTAGGTCAGCCTTGTAGGCTAGGTGTAGGCTAGGTCAGCCGTGTAGGCTAGGTGTAGGCTAGGTCAGCCGTGTAGGCTAGGTCTAGGCTAGGTCAGCCGTGTAGGCTAGGTGTAGGCTAGGTCAGCCGTGAAGGCTAAGTGTAGGCTAGGTCAGCCGTGTAGGCTAGGTGTAGGCTAGGTCAGCCGTGTAGGCTAGGTCTAGGCTAGGTCAGCCGTGTAGGCTGGTCAGCCGTGTAGGCTGGGTGTAGGCTAGGTCAGAGGTGTAGGCTAGGTGTGGGCTAGGTCAGCCGTGTAGGCTAGGTCAGCCGTGTAGGCTAGGTCAGCCGTGTAGACTAGGTGTAGGCTAGGTCAGCCGTGTAGGCTAGGTCAGCCGTGTAGGCTAGGTGTAGGCTAGGTCAGCCGTGTAGGCTAGGTGTAGGCTAGGTCATCCGTGAAGGCTAGGTGTAGGCTAGGTCAGCCGTGTAGGCTAGGTGTAGGCTAGGTCAGCCGTGTAGGCTAGGTGTAGGCTAGGTCAGCCGTGTAAGCTAGGTCAGCCGTGTAGGCTAGGTGTAGGCTAGGTGTAGGCTAGGTCAGCCGTGTAGACTAGGTCAGACGTGTAGGCTAGGTGTAGGCTAGGTCAGCCTTGTAGGATAGGTGTAGGCTAGGTCAGCCGTGTAGGCTAGGTCAGCCGCGTAGGCTAGGTGTAGGCTAGGTGTAGGCTAGGTCAGCCGTGTAGGCTAGGTGTAGGCTAGGTGTAGGCTAGGTCAGCCGTGTAGACTAGGTCAGACGTGTAGGCTAGGTGTAGGCTAGGTGTGGGCTAGGTCAGCCGTTTAGGCTGGGTCAGCCGTGTAGGCTGGTGTAGGCTAGGTGTAGGCTAGGTCAGCCGTGTAGGCTAGGTGTAGGCTAGGTCAGCCGTGAAGGCTAGGTGTAGGCTAGGTCAGCCGTGTAGGCTAGGTAAGCGAGTAGGCTAGGTCAGCCGAGTAGGCTGGGTCAGCCGTGTAGGCTAGGTCAGTCGAGTAGGCTAGGTCAGCCATGTAGGCTAGGTCAGCCGAGTAGGTTAGGTCAACTGTGTAGGCTAGGTCAGCCGGTCAGCCGAGTAGTTTAGGTCAGCCGTGTAGGCTAGGTCAACTGAGTAGGCTAGGTCAGCTGTGTAGGCTAGGTCAGCCGAGTAGGCTAGGTGTAGGCTAGGTCAGCCGTGTAGGCTAGGAGTAGGCTAGGTCAGCAGTGTAGGCTAGGTCAGCCGAGTAGGATAGGTGTAGGCTAGGTCAGCCGTGTAGGCTAGGAGTAGGCTAGGTCAGCGGTGTAGGCTAGGTCAGCCGAGTAGGTCAGGTCAGCCGTGTAGGCTAATGCAGCCGTGTAGGCTAGGTCAACCGTGTAGGCTATGTCAGCCGGTCAGCCGAGTAGGCTAGGTCAGCCAAGTCGGCTAGGTCAGCTGTGTAGGCTAGGTCAGCCGAGTAGGCTAGGTCAGCCATGTAGGCTTGGTGTAGGCTAGGTGTAGGCTAGGTCAGCCGTGTATGCTAGGTGTAGGCTAGGTCAGCCGTGTAGACTAGGTCAGACGTGTAGGCTAGGTGTAGTCTAGGTCAGCCGTGTAGGCTAGGTCAGCCGTGTAGGCTAGGTGTGGGCTAGGTCAGCCGTTTAGGCTAGGTCAGCCGTGTAGGCTAGGTGTAGTCTAGGTCAGCCGTGTAGGCTAGGTCAGCCATGTAGGCTAGGTGTAGGCTAGGTGTAGGCTAGGTCAGCCGTTTAGGCTAGGTGTAGGCTAGGTCAGCCGTGAAGGCTAGGTGGAGGCCAGGTCAGCCTTGTAGGCTAGGTGTAGGCTAGGTCAGCCGTGTAGGCTAGGTTTAGGCTAGGTCAGCCGTGTAGGCTAGGTGTAGGCTAGGTCAGCCTTGTAGGCTAGGTGTAGGCTAGGTCAGCCGTGTAGGCTAGGTGTAGGCTAGGTCAGCCGTGTAGGCTAGGTCTAGGCTAGGTCAGCCGTGTAGGCTAGGTGTAGGCTAGGTCAGCCATGTAGGCTAGGTCTAGGCTAGGTCAGCCGTGTAGGCTAGGTCTAGGCTAGGTCAGCCGTGTAGGCTAGGTGTAGGCTAGGTCAGCCATGTAGGCTAGGTCAGCCAAGTCGGCTAGGTCAGCTGTGTAGGCTAGGTCAGCCGAGTAGGCTAGGTCAGCCATGTAGGCTTGGTGTAGGCTAGGTGTAGGCTAGGTCAGCCGTGTAGACTAGGTCAGACGTGTAGGCTAGGTGTAGTCTAGGTCAGCCGTGTAGGCTAGGTCAGCCGTGTAGGCTAGATGTGGGCTAGGTCAGCCGTTTAGGCTAGGTCAGCCGTGTAGGCTAGGTGTAGTCTAGGTCAGCCATGTAGGCTAGGTGTAGGCTAGGTGTAGGCTAGGTCAGCCGTGTAGGCTAGGTGTAGGCTAGGTCAGCCGTGAAGGCTAGGTGGAGGCCAGGTCAGCCTTGTAGGCTAGGTGTAGGCTAGGTCAGCCGTGTAGGCTGGTCTAGGCTAGGTCAGCCGTGAAGGCTAGGTGTAGGCTAGGTCAGCCTTGTAGGCTAGGTGTAGGCTAGGTCAGCCGTGTAGGCTAGGTGTAGGCTAGGTCAGCCGTGTAGGCTAGGTCTAGGCTAGGTCAGCCGTGTAGGCTAGGTGTAGGCTAGGTCAGCCGTGTAGGCTAGGTCTAGGCTAGGTCAGCCGTGTAGGCTAGGTCTAGGCTAGGTCAGCCGTGTAGGCTAGGTGTAGGCTAGGTCAGCCGTGTAGGATAGGTCAGCCGAGTAGGCCAGGTCAACCGTGTAGGCTAAGGCAGCCGTGTAGGCTAGGTCAACCGTGTAGGCTAGGTCAGCCGGTCAGCCGGGTAGGCTAGGTCAGCCGAGTAGGCTAGGTCAGCCGAGTAGCCTAGGTCAGCCGTGTAGGCTAGGTCAGCCGAGTAGGCTAGGTGTAGGCTAGGTCAGCCGTGTAGACTAGGTGTAGGCTAGGTCAGCCGTGTAGGCTAGGTCAGCCAAGTAGGCTAGGTCAACCGTGTAGGCTAGGTCAGCCGGTCAGCCGAGTAGACTAGGTGTAGGCTAGGTCAGCCGTGTGGGTTAGGTGTAGGCTAGGTCTGCCGTGTAGGCTAGGTCAGCCGAGTAGGCTAGGTCAACCGTGTAGGCTAGGTCAGCCGGTCAGCCGAGTAGGCTAGGTCAGCCGAGTAGGCTAGGTCAGCCGTGTAGGCTAGGTCAACCATGTAGGCTAGGACAGCCGGTCAGCCGATTAGGCTAGGTCAGCCGTGTAGGCTAGGTCAGCCGGTCAACCGAGTAGGCTAGGTCAGCCGTGTAGGCTAGGTCAGCCGGTCAGCCGAGTAGGCTAGGTCAGCCGAGTAGGCTAGGTCAACCGTGTAGCCTAGGTCAACCGTGTAGCCTAGGTCAGCCGGTCAGCCGAGTAGGCTAGGTGTAGGCTAGTTCAGCCGTGTAGGTTAGGTGTAGGCTAGGTCAGCCGTGTAGGCTAGGAGTAGGCTAGGTCAGCCGTGTAGGCTAGGTCAGCCGAGTTGGCTAGGTTAGCCGTGTAGGCTAGGTCAGCCGGTCAGCCGAGTAGGCTAGGTCAGCCGTGTAGGCTAGGTCAACCATGTAGGCTAGGTCAGCCGGTCAGCCGAGTAGGCTAGGTCAGCCGAGTAGGCTAGGTCAGCCATGTAGGCTAGGTCAGCCGTGTAGGCTAGGTCAGCCGAGTAGGCTAGGTCAGCCATGTAGGCTAGGTCAGCCGGTCAGCCGAGTAGGCTGGGTCAGCCGTGTAGGCTAGGTCAACCGAGTAGGCTAGGTCAGCCGTGTAGGCTAGGTCAGTCGAGTAGGCTAGGTCAGCCGTGTAGGCTAGGTCAGCCGAGTAGGCTAGGTGTAGGCTAGGTCAGCCGTGTAGGCTAGGTGTAGGCTGGGTCAGCCGTGTAGACTAGGTCAGCCGTGTAGGCTGGTGTAGGCTAGGTCAGACGTGTAGGCTAGGTGTAGGCTGGTCAGTCGTGTAGGCTAGGTCAGCCGTGTAGGCTAGGTGTGGGCTAGGTCAGCCGTGTAGGCCAGGTCAGCCGTGTAGGCTAGGTGTAGGCTAGGTCAGCCATGTAGGCTAGGTCAGCCGTGAAGGCCAGGTCAGCCGTGTAGGCTAAGGCAGCCGTGTAGGCTAGGGCAACTGTGTAGGCTAGGTCAGCCGAGTAGGCTAGGTCAGCCGTGTAGGCTAGGTGTAGGCTAGGTGTAGGCTAGGTCAGCTGTGT
Organism: Oncorhynchus tshawytscha; assembly: GCF_018296145.1. Lineage (NCBI taxonomy): Eukaryota > Metazoa > Chordata > Actinopteri > Salmoniformes > Salmonidae > Oncorhynchus > Oncorhynchus tshawytscha. Next base: position 35,700,924 of record NC_056457.1, on the reverse strand, counting down.
ATGCTAGGTTTAGGCTAGGTCAGCCAAGTAGGCTAGGTCAACCGTGTAGGCTAGGTCAGCCGGTCAGCCGAGTAGACTAGGTGTAGGCTAGGTCAGCCGTGTGGGTTAGGTGTAGGCTAGGTCAGCCGTGTAGGCTAGGAGTAGGCTAGGTCTGCCGTGTAGGCTAGGTCAGCCGAGTAGGCTAGGTCAACCGTGTAGGCTAGGTCAGCCGGTCAGCCGAGTAGGCTAGGTCAGCCGAGTAGGCTAGGTCAGCCGTGTAGGCTAGGTCAACCATGTAGGCTAGGACAGCCGGTCAGCCGATTAGGCTAGGTCAGCCGTGTAGGCTAGGTCAGCCGGTCAGCCGAGTAGGCTAGGTCAGCCGTGTAGGCTAGGTCAACCGTGTAGCCTAGGTCAACCGTGTAGCCTAGGTCAGCCGGTCAGCCGAGTAGGCTAGGTGTAGGCTAGTTCAGCCGTGTAGGTTAGGTGTAGGCTAGGTCAGCCGTGTAGGCTAGGGTAGGCTAGGTCAGCCGTGTAGGCTAGGTCAGCCGAATAGGCTAGGTCAACCGAGTAGGCTAGGTGTAGGCTAGGTCAGCCGAGTAGGCTGGGTCAGCCGAGTAGGCTAGGTCAGCCATGTAGGCTAGGTCAGCCGTGTAGGCTAGGTCAGCCGAGTAGGCTAGGTCAGCCATGTAGGCTAGGTCAGCCGGTCAGCCGAGTAGGCTAGGTCAGCCGTGTAGGCTAGGTCAACCGAGTAGGCTAGGTCAGCCGTGTAGGCTAGGTCAGTCGAGTAGGCTAGGTCAGCCGTGTAGGCTAGGTCAGCCGAGTAGGCTAGGTGTAGGCTAGGTCAGCCGTGTAGGCTAGGTGTAGGCTGGTCAGCCGTGTAGACTAGGTCAGCCGTGTAGGCTAGGTGTAGGCTAGGTCAGACGTGTAGGCTAGGTGTGTAGGCTGGGTCAGTCGTGTAGGCTGGTCAGCCGTGTAGGCTAGGTGTGGGCTAGGTCAGCCGTGTAGGCCAGGTCAGCCGTGTAGGCTAGGTGTAGGCTGGTCAGCCATGTAGGCTAGGTCAGCCGTGAAGGCCAGGTCAGCCGTGTAGGCTAAGGCAGCCGTGTAGGCTAGGGCAACTGTGTAGGCTAGGTCAGCCGAGTAGGATAGGTCAGCCGTGTAGGTTAGGTGTAGGCTAGGTGTAGGCTAGGTCAGCCGTGTATGCTAGGTTTAGGCTAGGTCAGCCATGTAGGCTAGGTCAGCCGTGTAGGCTAGGTGTAGGCTAGGTCAGCCGTGTAGGCTAGGTAAGCCGTGTAGGCTAGGTGTGGGCTAGGTCAGCCGTGTAGGCTAGGTGTAGGCTAGGTCAGCCGTGTAGGCTAGGTGTAGGCTAGGTCAGCCGTGTAGGCTAGGTGTAGGCTAGGTCAGCCGTGTAAGCTAGGTCAGCTGTGTAGGCTAGGTGTAGGCTAGGTCAGCCGTGTAGGATAGGTGTAGGCTAGGTCAGCCGTGTAGGATAGGTGTAGGCTAGGTCATCCGTGTAGACTAGGTCAGCCGAGTAGGCCAGGTCAGCCGTGTAGGCTAAGGCAGCTGTGTAGGCTAGGTGTGGGCTAGGTCAGCCGTGTAGGCTAGGAGTAGGCTAGGTCAGCCGTGTAGGCTAGGTCAGCCGAGTAGGCTAGGTCAACCGTGTAGGCTAGGTCAGCCGTGTAGGCTAAGGCAGCTGTGTAGGCTAGGTGTGGGCTAGGTCAGCCGAGTAGGCTAGGTCAGCCGAGTAGGCTAAGTCAGCCGAGTAGGCTAGGTCAGCCGTGTAGGCTAGGTCAGCCGAGTAGGCTAGGTCAGCCGTGTAGGCTAAGGCAGCTGTGTAGGCTAGGTGTGGGCTAGGTCAGCCGTGTAGGCTAGGTCAGCTGTGTAGGCTAGGAGTAGGCTAGGTCAGCCGTGTAGGCTAGGTCAGCTGAGTAGGCTAGGTCAGCCGTGTAGGCTATGTCAGCCGGTCAGCCGAGTAGGCTAGGTCAGCCGAGTAGGCTAGGTCAGCCGTGTAGGCTAGGTCAGCCGAGTAGGCTAGGTCAGCCGAGTAGGCTAGGTCAGCCATGTAGGCTAGGTCAGCCGGTCAGCCGAGTAGGCTAGGTCAGCCGTGTAGGATAGGTCAGCCGTGTAGGCTAGGTCAACCGAGTAGGCTAGGTCAGCCGTGTAGGCTAGGTCAGCTGAGTAGGCTCGGTCAGCCATGTAGGCTAGGTCAGCCGTGTAGGCTAAGGCAGCCGTGTAGGCTAGGTCAACTGTGTAGGCTAGGTCAGCCGTGTAGGCTAGGTGTAGGCTAGGTCAGCCGTGTAGGCTAGGTGTTGGCTAGGTGTAGGCTGGTCAGCCGTGTAGGCTAGGTCAGCGGTGTAGGTTAGGTGTAGGCTAGGTCAGCCGTGTAGGTTAGGTCAGCCGTGTAGGCTAGGTGTGGGCTAGGTCAGCCGTGTAGGCTAGGTGTAGGCTAGGTCAGCCGTGTAGGTTAGGTCAGCCGTGTAGGCTAGGTGTGGCTAGGTCAGCCGTGTAGGCTAGGTGTTGGCTAGGTGTAGGCTAGGTCAGCCGTGTAGGCTAGGTCAGCGGTGTAGGCTAGGTGTAGGCTAGGTCAGCCGTGTAGGATAGGTGTAGGCTAGGTCAGCCGTGTAGGTTAGGTCAGCCGTGTAGGCTGGTGTGTGGGCTAGGTCAGCCGTGTAGGCTAGGTGTAGGCTAGGTCTGCCGTGTAGGCTGGGTCAGCCGTGTAGGCTAGGTGTAGGCTAGGTCAGCCGTGTAGGCTAGGTCAGCCGTGTAGGCTAGGTGTAGGCTAGGTCTGCCGTGTAGGCTAGGTCAGCCGTGTAGGCTAGGTGTAGGCTAGGTCAGCCGTGTAGGCTAGGTCAGCCGTGTAGGCTAGGAGTAGGCTAGGTCAGCCGTGTAGGCTAGGTCAGCCGAGTAGGCTAGGTCAACCGTGTAGGCTAGGTCAGCCGTGTAGGCTAAGGCAGCTGTGTAGGCTAGGTGTGGGCTAGGTCAGCCATGTAGGCTAGGTCAGCTGAGTAGGCTAGGTCAGCCGTGTAGGCTATGTCAGCCGGTCAGCCGAGTAGGCTAGGTCAGCCGAGTAGGCTAGGTCAGCCGTGTAGGCTAGTTCAGCCGAGTAGGCTAGGTCAGCCGAGTAGGCTAGGTCAGCCATGTAGGCTAGGTCAGCCGGTCAGCCGAGTAGGCTAGGTCAGCCGTGTAGGATAGGTCAGCCGTGTAGGCTAGGTCAACCGAGTAGGCTCGGTCAGCCATGTAGGCTAGGTCAGCCGTGTAGACTAAGGCAGCCGTGTAGTCTAGGTCAACTGTGTAGGCTAGGTCAGCCGTGTAGGCTAGGTGTAGGCTAGGTCAGCCGTGTAGGCTAGGTGTTGGCTAGGTCAGCCGTGTAGGCTAGGTCAGCCGTGTAGGCTAGGTGTAGGCTAGGTCAGCCGTGTGGGCTAGGTCAGCCGTGTAGGCTGGGTCAGCCGTGTAGGCTAGGTGTAGGCTAGGTCAGCCGTGTAGGCTAGGAGTAGGCTAGGTCAGCCGTGTAGGCTAGGTCAGCCGAGTAGGCTAGGTCAACCGTGTAGGCTAGGTCAGCCGTGTAGGCTAAGGCAGCTGTGTAGGCTAGGTGTGGGCTAGGTCAGCCGTGTAGGCTAGGTCAGCCGTGTAGGCTAGGAGTAGGCTAGGTCAGCCGAGTAGGCTAGGTCAGCCGAGTAGGCTAAGTCAGCCGAGTGGGCTAGGTCAGCCGTGTAGACTAGGTCAGCCGAGTAGGCTAGGTCAGCCGTGTAGGCTAAGGCAACTGTGTAGGCTAGGTGTGGGCTAGGTCAGCCGTGTAGGCTAGGTCAGCCGTGTAGGCTAGGAGTAGGCTAGGTCAGCCGTGTAGGCTAGGTCAGCGAGTAGGCTAGGTCAGCCGTGTAGGCTAGGTCAGCCGGTCAGCCAAGTAGGCTAGGTCAGCCGAGTAGGCTAGGTCAGCCGTGTAGGCTAGGTCAGCCGAGTAGGCTAGGTCAGCCGAGTAGGCTAGGTCAGCCATGTAGGCTAGGTCAGCCGGTCAGCCGAGTAGGCTAGGTCAGCCGTGTAGGATAGGTCAGCCGTGTAGGCTAGGTCAACCGAGTAGGCTAGGTCAGCCGTGTAGGCTAGGTCAGCTGAGTAGGCTCGGTCAGCCGTGTAGGCTAGGTCAGCCGTGTAGGCTAAGGCAGCCGTGTAGGCTAGGTCAACTGTGTAGGCTAGGTCAGCCGTGTAGGCTAGGTGTAGGCTAGGTCAGCCGTGTAGGCTAGGTGTTGGCTAGGTGTAGGCTGGGTCAGCCGTGTAGGCTGGGTCAGCGGTGTAGGCTAGGTGTAGGCTAGGTCAGCGGTGTAAGCTAGGTGTAGGCTAGGTCAGCCGTGTAGGATAGGTGTAGGCTAGGTCAGCCGTGTAGGCTAGGTCAGCCGTGTAGGCTAGGTGTGGGCTAGGTCAGCCGTGTAGGCTAGGTGTAGGCTAGGTCAGCCGTGTAGGCTAGGTCAGCCGTGTAGGCTAGGTGTGTGGCTAGGTCAGCCGTGTAGGCTATGTCAGCCGTGTAGGCTAGGTGTGGGCTAGGTCAGCCGTGTAGGTTAGGTGTAGGCTAGGTCAGCCGTGTAGGCTAGGTGTAGGCTAGGTCAGCCGTGTAAGCTAGGTCAGCTGTGTAGGCTAGGTGTAGACTAGGTCAGCCGTGTAGGATAGGTGTAGGCTAGGTCATCCGTGTAGACTAGGTCAGCCGAGTAGGCCAGGTCAGCCGTGTAGGCTAAGGCAGCTGTGTAGGCTAGGTGTGGGCTAGGTCAGCCGTGTAGACTAGGTCAGCCGTGTAGGCTAGGAGTAGGCTAGGTCAGCCGAGTAGGCTAGGTCAACCGTGTAGGCTAGGTCAGCCGTGTAGGCTAAGGCAGCTGTGTAGGCTAGGTCAGCAGAGTAGGCTAGGTGTAGGCTAGGTCAGCCGTGTAGGCTAGGTCAGCCGAGTTGGCTAGGTCAGCCGTGTAGGCTAGGTCAGCCGAGTAGGCTAGGTCAGACGAGTAGGCTAGGTCAGCCGTGTTGGCTAGGTCAGCCGGTCAGCCGATTAGGCTAGGTCAGCCGTGTAGACTAGGTCAGCCGAGTAGACTAGGTAAGCCGAGTAGGCTAGGTCAGCCGTGTAGGCTAGGTCAACCGTGTAGGCTAGGTCAGCCGAGTAGGCTAGGTCAGCCGAGTAGGCTAGGTCAACCGTGTAGGCTAGGTCAGCCGGTCAACCATGTAGCCTAGGTCAGCCGGTCAGCCGAGTAGGCTAGGTCAGCCGTGTAGGCTAGGTCAGCCGAGTAGTCAAGGTCAGCCGTGTAGGCTAGGTCAGCCGTGTAGGCTAAGGCAGCTGTGTAGGCTAGGTGTGGGCTAGATCAGCTGTGTAGGCTAGGTCAGCTGTGTAGGCTAGGAGTAGGCTAGGTCAGCCGTGTAGGCTAGGTCAGCTGAGTAGGCTAGGTCAGCCGTGTAGGCTATGTCAGCCGGTCAGCCGAGTAGGCTAGGTCAGCCGAGTAGGCTAGGTCAGCCGTGTAGGCTAGGTCAGCCGAGTAGGCTAGGTCAGCCGAGTAGGCTAGGTCAGCTGAGTAGGCTAGGTCAGCCATGTAGGCTAGGTCAGCCGGTCAGCCGAGTAGGCTAGGTCAGCCGTGTAGGATAGGTCAGCCGTGTAGGCTAGGTCAACCGAGTAGGCTAGGTCAGCCGTGTAGGCTAGGTCAGCTGAGTAGGCTCGGTCAGCCATGTAGGCTAGGTCAGCCGTGTAGGCTAAGGCAGCCGTGTAGGCTAGGTCAACTGTGTAGGCTAGGTCAGCCGTGTAGGCTGGGTGTTGGCTAGGTGTAGGCTAGGTCAGCCGTGTAGGCTAGGTCAGCGGTGTAGGCTAGGTGTAGGCTAGGTCAGCGGTGTAGGCTAGGTGTAGGCTAGGTCAGCCGTGTAGGATAGGTGTAGGCTAGGTCAGCCGTGTAGGTTAGGTCAGCCGTGTAGGCTAGGTGTGGGCTAGGTCAGCCGTGTAGGCTAGGTGTAGGCTGTAGGTCAGCCGTGTAGGCTAGGTGTAGGCTAGGTCAGCCGTGTAGGCTAGGTCAGCCGTGTAGGCTAGGAGTAGGCTAGGTCAGCCGTGTAGGCTAGGTCAGCCGAGTAGGCTAGGTCAACCGTGTAGGCTAGGTCAGCCGTGTAGGCTAAGGCAGCTGTGTAGGCTAGGTGTGGGCTAGGTCAGCCGTGTAGGCTAGGTCAGCCGTGTAGGCTAGGAGTAGGCTAGGTCAGCCGAGTAGGCTAGGTCAGCCGAGTAGGCTAAGTCAGCCGAGTGGGCTAGGTCAGCCGTGTAGGCTAGGTCAACCGAGTAGGCTAGGTCAGCCGTGTAGGCTAGGTCAGCTGAGTAGGCTCGGTCAGCCGTGTAAGCTAGGTCAGCCGTGTAGGCTAGGTGTAGGCTAGGTCAGCGGTGTAGGCTAGGTGTAGGCTAGGTCAGCCGTGTAGGATAGGTGTAGGCTGGGTCAGCCGTGTAGGCTAGGTCAGCCGTGTAGGCTAGGTGTGGGCTAGGTCAGCCGTGTAGGCTAGGTGTAGGCTAGGTCAGCCGTGTAGGCTGGGTCAGCCGTGTAGGCTAGGTGTAGGCTAGGTCAGCCGTGTAGGCTATGTCAAATGTAGGCTAGGTGTGGGCTAGGTCAGCCGTGTAGGTTAGGTGTAGGCTAGGTCAGCCGTGTAGGCTAGGTGTAGGCTAGGTCAGCCGTGTAGGCTAGGTGTAGGCTAGGTCAGCCGTGTAAGCTAGGTCAGCTGTGTAGGCTAGGTGTAGACTAGGTCAGCCGTGTAGGATAGGTGTAGGCTAGGTCATCCGTGTAGACTAGGTCAGCCGAGTAGGCCAGGTCAGCCGTGTAGGCTAAGGCAGCTGTGTAGGCTAGGTGTGGGCTAGGTCAGCCGTGTAGACTAGGTCAGCCGTGTAGGCTAGGAGTAGGCTAGGTCAGCCGAGTAGGCTAGGTCAACCGTGTAGGCTAGGTCAGCCGTGTAGGCTAAGGCAGCTGTGTAGGCTAGGTCAGCAGAGTAGGCTAGGTGTAGGCTAGGTCAGCCGTGTAGGCTAGGTCAGCCGAGTTGGCTAGGTCAGCCGTGTAGGCTAGGTCAGCCGAGTAGGCTAGGTCAGACGAGTAGGCTAGGTCAGCCGTGTTGGCTAGGTCAGCCGGTCAGCCGATTAGGCTAGGTCAGCCGTGTAGACTAGGTCAGCCGAGTAGACTAGGTAAGCCGAGTAGGCTAGGTCAGCCGTGTAGGCTAGGTCAACCGTGTAGGCTAGGTCAGCCGAGTAGGCTAGGTCAACCGTGTAGGCTAGGTCAACCGTGTAGGCTAGGTCAGCCGGTCAACCATGTAGCCTAGGTCAGCCGGTCAGCCGAGTAGGCTAGGTCAGCCGTGTAGGCTAGGTCAGCCGAGTAGTCAAGGTCAGCCGTGTAGGCTAGGTCAGCCGTGTAGGCTAAGGCAGCTGTGTAGGCTAGGTGTGGGCTAGATCAGCTGTGTAGGCTAGGTCAGCTGTGTAGGCTAGGAGTAGGCTAGGTCAGCCGTGTAGGCTAGGTCAGCTGAGTAGGCTAGGTCAGCCGTGTAGGCTATGTCAGCCGGTCAGCCGAGTAGGCTAGGTCAGCCGAGTAGGCTAGGTCAGCCGTGTAGGCTAGGTCAGCCGAGTAGGCTAGGTCAGCCGAGTAGGCTAGGTCAGCTGAGTAGGCTAGGTCAGCCATGTAGGCTAGGTCAGCCGGTCAGCCGAGTAGGCTAGGTCAGCCGTGTAGGCTAGGTCAACCGAGTAGGCTAGGTCAGCCGTGTAGGCTAGGTCAGCTGAGTAGGCTCGGTCAGCCATGTAGGCTAGGTCAGCCGTGTAGGCTAAGGCAGCCGTGTAGGCTAGGTCAACTGTGTAGGCTAGGTCAGCCGTGTAGGCTAGGTGTTGGCTAGGTGTAGGCTAGGTCAGCCGTGTAGGCTAGGTCAGCGGTGTAGGCTAGGTGTAGGCTAGGTCAGCGGTGTAGGCTAGGTGTAGGCTAGGTCAGCCGTGTAGGATAGGTGTAGGCTAGGTCAGCCGTGTAGGTTAGGTCAGCCGTGTAGGCTGGTGTGGGCTAGGTCAGCCGTGTAGGCTAGGTGTATTGAGGCTAGGTCAGCCGTGTAGGCTAGGTCAGCCGTGTAGGCTAGGTGTAGGCTAGGTCAGCCGTGTAGGCTAGGTCAGCCGTGTAGGCTAGGAGTAGGCTAGGTCAGCCGTGTAGGCTAGGTCAGCCGAGTAGGCTAGGTCAGCCGATTAGGCTAGGTCAGCCGTGTAGGCTAAGGCAGCTGTGTAGGCTAGGTCAGCAGAGTAGGCTAGGTGTAGGCTAGGTCAGCCGTGTAGGCTAGGTCAGCCGAGTTGGCTAGGTCAGCCGTGTAGGCTAGGTCAGCCGAGTAGGCTAGGTCAGACGAGTAGGCTAGGTCAGCCGTGTTGGCTAGGTCAGCCGGTCAGCCGATTAGGCTAGGTCAGCCGTGTAGACTAGGTCAGCCGAGTAGACTAGGTAAGCCGAGTAGGCTAGGTCAGCCGTGTAGGCTAGGTCAACCGTGTAGGCTAGGTCAGCCGAGTAGGCTAGGTCAGCCGAGTAGGCTAGGTCAACCGTGTAGGCTAGGTCAGCCGGTCAACCATGTAGCCTAGGTCAGCCGGTCAGCCGAGTAGGCTAGGTCAGCCGTGTAGGCTAGGTCAGCCGAGTAGTCAAGGTCAGCCGTGTAGGCTAGGTCAGCCGTGTAGGCTAAGGCAGCTGTGTAGGCTAGGTGTGGGCTAGATCAGCTGTGTAGGCTAGGTCAGCTGTGTAGGCTAGGAGTAGGCTAGGTCAGCCGTGTAGGCTAGGTCAGCTGAGTAGGCTAGGTCAGCCGTGTAGGCTATGTCAGCCGGTCAGCCGAGTAGGCTAGGTCAGCCGAGTAGGCTAGGTCAGCCGTGTAGGCTAGGTCAGCCGAGTAGGCTAGGTCAGCCGAGTAGGCTAGGTCAGCTGAGTAGGCTAGGTCAGCCATGTAGGCTAGGTCAGCCGGTCAGCCGAGTAGGCTAGGTCAGCCGTGTAGGCTAGGTCAACCGAGTAGGCTAGGTCAGCCGTGTAGGCTAGGTCAGCTGAGTAGGCTCGGTCAGCCATGTAGGCTAGGTCAGCCGTGTAGGCTAAGGCAGCCGTGTAGGCTAGGTCAACTGTGTAGGCTAGGTCAGCCGTGTAGGCTGGTGTTGGCTAGGTGTAGGCTAGGTCAGCCGTGTAGGCTAGGTCAGCGGTGTAGGCTAGGTGTAGGCTAGGTCAGCGGTGTAGGCTAGGTGTAGGCTAGGTCAGCCGTGTAGGATAGGTGTAGGCTAGGTCAGCCGTGTAGGTTAGGTCAGCCGTGTAGGCTAGGTGTGGGCTAGGTCAGCCGTGTAGGCTAGGTGTAGGCTAGGTCAGCCGTGTAGGCAAATGCCGTAGGCCAGTGTAGGCTAGCTGTAGGTCAGCCGTGTAGGCTGAGGTCAGCCCGTGTAGGCTAGGCTAGGCCAGGTCAACCGTGTAGGCTAGGTCAGCCGTGTAGGCTAAGGCAGCTGTGTAGGCTAGGTGTGGGCTAGGTCAGCCGTGTAGGCTAGGTCAGCCGTGTAGGCTAGGAGTAGGCTAGGTCAGCCGAGTAGGCTAGGTCAGCCGAGTAGGCTAAGTCAGCCGAGTGGGCTAGGTCAGCCGTGTAGGCTAGGTCAACCGAGTAGGCTAGGTCAGCCGTGTAGGCTAGGTCAGCTGAGTAGGCTCGGTCAGCCGTGTAGGCTAGGTCAGCCGTGTAGGCTAAGGCAGCCGTGTAGGCTAGGTCAACTGTGTAGGCTAGGTCAGCCGTGTAGGCTAGGTGTAGGCTAGGTCAGCCGTGTAGGCTAGGTGTTGGCTAGGTGTAGGCTAGGTCAGCCGTGTAGGCTAGGTCAGCGGTGTAGGCTAGGTGTAGGCTAGGTCAGCGGTGTAGGCTAGGTGTAGGCTAGGTCAGCCGTGTAGGATAGGTGTAGGCTAGGTCAGCCGTGTAGGCTAGGTCAGCCGTGTAGGCTAGGTGTGGGCTAGGTCAGCCGTGTAGGCTAGGTGTAGGCTAGGTCAGCTGTGTAGGCTAGGTCAGCCGTGTAGGCTAGGTGTAGGCTAGGTCAGCCGTGTAGGCTATGTCAGCCGTGTAGGCTAGGTGTGGGCTAGGTCAGCCGTGTATGTTAGGTGTAGGCTAAGTCAGCCGTGTAGGCTAGGTGTAGGCTAGGTCAGCCGTGTAGGCTAGGTGTAGGCTAGGTCAGCCGTGTAAGCTAGGTCAGCTGTGTAGGCTAGGTGTAGGCTAGGTCAGCCGTGTAGGATAGGTGTGGGCTAGGTCAGCCGTGTAGACTAGGTCAGCCGTGTAGGCTAGGAGTAGGCTAGGTCAGCCGAGTAGGCTAGGTCAACCGTGTAGGCTAGGTCAGCCGTGTAGGCTAAGGCAGCTGTGTAGGCTAGGTCAGCAGAGTAGGCTAGGTGTAGGCTAGGTCAGCCGTGTAGGCTAGGTCAGCCGAGTTGGCTAGGTCAGCCGTGTAGGCTAGGTCAGCCGAGTAGGCTAGGTCAGACGAGTAGGCTAGGTCAGCTGTGTTGGCTAGGTCAGCCGGTCAGCCGATTAGGCTAGGTCAGCCGTGTAGACTAGGTCAGCCGAGTAGACTAGGTAAGCCGAGTAGGCTAGGTCAGCCGTGTAGGCTAGGTCAGCCGTGTAGGCTAGGTCAACCGTGTAGGCTAGGTCAGCCGAGTAGGCTAGGTCAGCCGAGTAGGCTAGGTCAACCGTGTAGGCTAGGTCAGCCGGTCAACCATGTAGCCTAGGTCAGCCGGTCAGCCGAGTAGGCTAGGTCAGCCGTGTAGGCTAGGTCAGCCGAGTAGTCAAGGTCAGCCGTGTAGGCTAGGTCAGCCGTGTAGCCTAAGGCAGCTGTGTAGGCTAGGTGTGGGCTAGATCAGCTGTGTAGGCTAGGTCAGCTGTGTAGGCTAGGAGTAGGCTAGGTCAGCCGTGTAGGCTAGGTCAGCTGAGTAGGCTAGGTCAGCCGTGTAGGCTATGTCAGCCGGTCAGCCGAGTAGGCTAGGTCAGCCGAGTAGGCTAGGTCAGCCGTGTAGGCTAGGTCAGAGAGTAGGCTAGGTCAGCCGAGTAGGCTAGGTCAGCCATGTAGGCTAGGTCAGCCGGTCAGCCGAGTAGGCTAGGTCAGCCGTGTAGGATAGGTCAGCCGTGTAGGCTAGGTCAACCGAGTAGGCTAGGTCAGCCGTGTAGGCTAGGTCAGCTGAGTAGGCTCGGTCAGCCATGTAGGCTAGGTCAGCCGTGTAGGCTAAGGCAGCCGTGTAGGCTAGGTCAACTGTGTAGGCTAGGTCAGCCGTGTAGGCTAGGTGTTGGCTAGGTGTAGGCTAGGTCAGCCGTGTAGGCTAGGTCAGCGGTGTAGGCTAGGTGTAGGCTAGGTCAGCGGTGTAGGCTAGGTGTAGGCTAGGTCAGCCGTGTAGGATAGGTGTAGGCTAGGTCAGCCGTGTAGGTTAGGTCAGCCGTGTAGGCTGGGTGTGGGCTAGGTCAGCCGTGTAGGCTAGGTGTAGGCTAGGTCAGCCGTGTAGGCTAGGTCAGCCGTGTAGGCTAGGTGTAGGCTAGGTCAGCCGTGTAGGCTAGGTCAGCCGTGTAGGCTAGGAGTAGGCTAGGTCAGCCGTGTAGGCTAGGTCAGCCCGAGTAGGCTAGGTCAACCGTGTAGGCTAGGTCAGCCGTGTAGGCTAAGGCAGCTGTGTAGGCTAGGTGTGGGCTAGGTCAGCCGTGTAGGCTAGGTCAGCCGTGTAGGCTAGGGTAGGCTAGGTCAGCCGAGTAGGCTAGGTCAGCCGAGTAGGCTAAGTCAGCCGAGTGGGCTAGGTCAGCCGTGTAGGCTAGGTCAGCCGAGTAGGCTAGGTCAGCCGTGTAGGCTAAGGCAGCTGTGTAGGCTAGGTGTGGGCTAGGTCAGCCGTGTAGGCTAGGTGTGGGCTGGTCAGCCGTGTAGGCTAGGTGTAGGCTAGGTCAGCCGTGTAGGCTAGGTCAGCCGTGTAGGCTAGGTGTGGGCTAGGTCAGCCGTGTAGGCTAGGTGTAGGCTAGGTCAGCCGTGTAGGCTAGGTGTAGGCTAGGTCAGCCGTGTAAGCTAGGTCAGCTGTGTTGGCTAGGTGTAGGCTAGGTCAGCCGTGTAGGATAGGTGTAGGCTAGGTCATCCGTGTAGACTAGGTCAGCCGAGTAGGCCAGGTCAGCCGTGTAGGCTAAGGCAGCTGTGTAGGCTAGGTGTGGGCTAGGTCAGCCGTGTAGACTAGGTCAGCCGTGTAGGCTAGGAGTAGGCTAGGTCAGCCGTGTAGGCTAGGTCAGCCGAGTAGGCTAGGTCAACCGTGTAGGCTAGGTCAGCCGAGTAGGCTAGGTCAGACGAGTAGGCTAGGTCAGCCGTGTTGGCTAGGTCAGCCGGTCAGCCGATTAGGCTAGGTCAGCCGTGTAGACTAGGTCAGCCGAGTAGACTAGGTAAGCCGAGTAGGCTAGGTCAGCCGTGTAGGCTAGGTCAACCGTGTAGGCTAGGTCAGCCGAGTAGGCTAGGTCAGCCGAGTAGGCTAGGTCAACCGTGTAGGCTAGGTCAGCCGGTCAACCATGTAGGCTAGGTCAGCCGGTCAGCCGAGTAGGCTAGGTCAGCCGTGTAGGCTAGGTCAGCCGAGTAGTCAAGGTCACCGTGTAGGCTAGGTCAGCCGTGTAGGCTAAGGCAGCTGTGTAGGCTAGGTGTGGGCTAGATCAGCTGTGTAGGCTAGGTCAGCTGTGTAGGCTAGGAGTAGGCTAGGTCAGCCGTGTAGGCTAGGTCAGCTGAGTAGGCTAGGTCAGCCGTGTAGGCTATGTCAGCCGGTCAGCCGAGTAGGCTAGGTCAGCCGAGTAGACTAGGTCAGCCGTGTAGGCTAGGTCAGCCGAGTAGGCTAGGTCAGCCGAGTAGGCTAGGTCAGCCATGTAGGCTAGGTCAGCCGGTCAGCCGAGTAGGCTAGGTCAGCCGTGTAGGATAGGTCAGCCGTGTAGGCTAGGTCAACCGAGTAGGCTAGGTCAGCCGTGTAGGCTAGGTCAGCTGAGTAGGCTCGGTCAGCCATGTAGGCTAGGTCAGCCGTGTAGGCTAAGGCAGCCGTGTAGGCTAGGTCAACTGTGTAGGCTAGGTCAGCCGTGTAGGCTAGGTGTAGGCTAGGTCAGCCGTGTAGGCTAGGTGTTGGCTAGGTGTAGGCTAGGTCAGCGGTGTAGGCTAGGTCAGCGGTGTAGGCAAGGTGTAGGCTAGGTCAGCGGTGAAGGCTAGGTGTAGGCTAGGTCAGCCGTGTAGGATAGGTGTAGGCTGGGTCAGCCGTGTAGGTTAGGTCAGCCGTGTAGGCTAGGTGTGGGCTAGGTCAGCCGTGTAGGCTGGGTGTAGGCTAGGTCAGCCGTGTAGGCTAGGTCAGCCGTGTAGGCTAGGTGTAGGCTAGGTCAGCCGTGTAGGCTAGGGTCAGCCGTGTAGGCTAGAGTAGGCTAGGTCAGCCGTGTAGGCTAGGTCAGCCGAGTAGGCTAGGTCAACCGTGTAGGCTAGGTCAGCCGTGTAGGCTAGGTGTAGGCTAGGTCAGCCGTGTAGGCTAGGTCAGCCGTGTAGGCTAGGAGTAGGCTAGGTCAGCCGTGTAGGCTAGGTCAGCCGAGTAGGCTAGGTCAGCCGTGTAGGCTAGGTCAGCCATGTAGGCTAGGAGTAGGCAAGGTCAGCCGTGTAGGCTAGGTCAGCTGAGTAGGCTAGGGTCCACCGTGCAGGCTAGGTCAGCCGGTCAGCCGAGTAGGCTGGGTGTAGGCTAGGTCAGCCGAGTAGGCTAGGTGTAGGCTGGGTCAGCCGTGTAGGCTAGGTGTAGGCTAGGTCAGCCGTGTAGGTAAGGAGTAGGCTAGGTCAGCCGTGCAGGCTAGGTGTAGGCTAGGTGTAGGCTAGGTCAGCCGTGTAGGCTAGGTGTAGGCTAGGTCAGACGTGTAGGCTAGGTGTAGGCTAGGTCAGCCGTGTAGGCTAGATGTGGGCTGGGTCAGCCATGTAGGCTAGGTCAGCCATGTAGGCTAGGTGTAGGCTAGGTCAGCCATGTAGGCTGGGTCAGCCGTGTAGGCTAGGTGTAGGCTAAGGCAGCCGTGTAGGCTAGGTCAACTGTGTAGGCTAGGTCAGCCGTGTAGGCTAGGTGTAGGCTAGGTCAGCCGTGTAGGCTAGGTGTTGGCTAGGTGTAGGCTAGGTCAACGGTGTAGGCTAGGTCAGCGGTGTAGGCTAGGTGTAGGCTAGGTCAGCGGTGTAGGCTAGGTGTGAGCTAGGTCAGCCGTGCTAGGTGTAGGCTAGGTCAGCCGTGTAGGCTTAGGTCAGCCGTGTAGGCTAGGTGTGGGCTAGGTCAGCCGTGTAGGCTGAGGTGTAGGCTAGGTCAGCCGTGTAGGCTAGGTCAGCCGTGTAGGCTAGGTGTAGGCTAGGTCAGCCGTGTAGGCTAGGTCAGCCGTGTAGGCTAGGAGTAGGCTAGGTCAGCCGTGTAGGCTAGGTCAGCCGAGTAGGCTAGGTCAACCGTGTAGGCTAGGTCAGCCGTGTAGGCTAGGTGTAGGCTAGGTCAGCCGTGTAGGCTAGGTCAGCCGTGTAGGCTAGGAGTAGGCTAGGTCAGCCGTGTAGGCTAGGTCAGCCGAGTAGGCTAGGTCAGCCGTGTAGGCTAGGTCAGCCGTGTAGGCTAGGAGTAGGCAAGGTCAGCCGTGTAGGCTAGGTCAGCTGAGTAGGCTAGGTCCACCGTGCAGGCTAGGTCAGCCGGTCAGCCGAGTAGGCTGGGTGTAGGCTAGGTCAGCCGAGTAGGCTAGGTGTAGGCTAGGTCAGCCGTGTAGGCTAGGTGTAGGCTAGGTCAGCCGTGTAGGCTAGGAGTAGGCTAGGTCAGCCGTGTAGGCTAGGTGTAGGCTAGGTGTAGGCTAGGTCAGCCGTGTAGGCTAGGTGTGGCTAGGATTAGACGTGTAGGCTAGGTGTAGGCTAGGTCAGCCGTGTAGGCTAGGTGTGGGCTAGGTCAGCCATGTAGGCTAGGTCAGCCATGTAGGCTAGGTGTAGGCTAGGTCAGCCATGTAGGCTGGTCAGCCGTAGGCTAGGTGTAGGCTAGGTCAGCCGAGTAGGCTAGGTCAGCCGAGTAGGCTAAGTCAGCCGAGTGGGCTAGGTCAGCCGTGTAGGCTAGGTCAACCGAGTAGGCTAGGTCAGCCGTGTAGGCTAGGTCAGCTGAGTAGGCTCGGTCAGCCGTGTAGGCTAGGTCAGCCGTGTAGGCTAAGGCAGCCGTGTAGGCTAGGTCAACTGTGTAGGCTAGGTCAGCCGTGTAGGCTAGGTGTAGGCTAGGTCAGCCGTGTAGGCTAGGTGTTGGCTAGGTGTAGGCTAGGTCAGCCGTGTAGGCTAGGTCAGCGGTGTAGGCTAGGTGTAGGCTAGGTCAGCGGTGTAGACTAGGTCAGCCGTGTAGGCTAGGAGTAGGCTAGGTCAGCCGAGTAGGCTAGGTCAACCGTGTAGGCTAGTTCAGCCGTGTAGGCTAAGGCAGCTGTGTAGGCTAGGTCAGCAGAGTAGGCTAGGTGTAGGCTAGGTCAGCCGTGTAGGCTAGGTCAGCCGAGTTGGCTAGGTCAGCCGTGTAGGCTAGGTCAAATGAGTAGGCTAGGTCAGACGAGTAGGCTAGGTCAGCCGTGTTGGCTAGGTCAGCCGGTCAGCCGATTAGGCTAGGTCAGCCGTGTAGACTAGGTCAGCCGAGTAGACTAGGTAAGCCGAGTAGGCTAGGTCAGCCGTGTAGGCTAGGTCAACCGTGTAGGCTAGGTCAGCCGAGTAGGCTAGGTCAGCCGAGTAGGCTAGGTCAACCGTGTAGGCTAGGTCAGCCGGTCAACCATGTAGCCTAGGTCAGCCGGTCAGCCGAGTAGGCTAGGTCAGCCGTGTAGGCTAGGTCAGCCGAGTAGTCAAGGTCAGCCGTGTAGGCTAGGTCAGCCGTGTAGCCTAAGGCAGCTGTGTAGGCTAGGTGTGGGCTAGATCAGCTGTGTAGGCTAGGTCAGCTGTGTAGGCTAGGAGTAGGCTAGGTCAGCCGTGTAGGCTAGGTCAGCTGAGTAGGCTAGGTCAGCCGTGTAGGCTATGTCAGCCGGTCAGCCGAGTAGGCTAGGGTCAGCCCAGTAGGCTGGGTCAGCCGTGTAGGCTAGGTCAGGTCAGCCGAGTAGGCTAGGTCAGCCGAGTAGGCTAGGTCAGCCATGTAGGCTAGGTCAGCCGGTCAGCCGAGTAGGCTAGGTCAGCCGTGTAGGATAGGTCAGCCGTGTAGGCTAGGTCAACCGAGTAGGCTAGGTCAGCCGTGTAGGCTAGGTCAGCTGAGTAGGCTCGGTCAGCCATGTAGGCTAGGTCAGCCGTGTAGGCTAAGGCAGCCGTGTAGGCTAGGTCAACTGTGTAGGCTAGGTCAGCCGTGTAGGCTAGGTGTAGGCTAGGTCAGCCGTGTAGGCTAGGTGTTGGCTAGGTGTAGGCTGGTCAGCGGTGTAGGCTAGGTCAGCGGTGTGAGGCTAGGTGTAGGCTAGGTCAGCGGTGAAGGCTGGTGTAGGCTAGGTCAGCCGTGTAGGATAGGTGTAGGCTAGGTCAGCCGTGTAGGTTAGGTCAGCCGTGTAGGCTAGGTGTGGGCTAGGTCAGCCGTGTAGGCTAGGTGTAGGCTAGGTCAGCCGTGTAGGCTAGGTCAGCCGTGTAGGCTAGGTGTAGGCTAGGTCAGCCGTGTAGGCTAGGTCAGCCGTGTAGGCTAGGGTAGGCTAGGTCAGCCGTGTAGGCTAGGTCAGCCCGAGTAGGCTAGGTCAACCGTGTAGGCTAGGTCAGCCGTGTAGGCTAGGTGTAGGCTAGGTCAGCCGTGTAGGCTAGGTCAGCCGTGTAGGCTAGGAGTAGGCTAGGTCAGCCGTGTAGGCTAGGTCAGCCGAGTAGGCTAGGTCAGCCGTGTAGGCTAGGTCAGCCATGTAGGCTAGGAAGTAGGCAAGGTCAGCCGTGTAGGCTAGGTCAGCTGAGTAGGCTGGTCCACCGTGCAGGCTAGGTCAGCCGGTCAGCCGAGTAGGCTGGGTGTAGGCTAGGTCAGCCGAGTAGGCTAGGTGTAAGCTGGGTCAGCCGTGTAGGCTAGGTGTAGGCTAGGTCAGCCGTGTAGGCTAGGGTAGGCTAGGTCAGCCGTGCAGGCTGGTGTAGGCTAGGTGTAGGCTAGGTCAGCCGTGTAGGCTAGGTGTAGGCTAGGTTAGACGTGTAGGCTAGGTGTGTAGGCTAGGTCAGCCGTGTAGGCTAGGTGTGGGCTAGGTCAGCCATGTAGGCTAGGTCAGCCATGTAGGCTAGGTGTAGGCTAGGTCAGCCATGTAGGCTAGGTCAGCCGTGTAGGCTAGGTGTAGGCTAAGGCAGCCGTGTAGGCTAGGTCAACTGTGTAGGCTAGGTCAGCCGTGTAGGCTAGGTGTAGGCTAGGTCAGCCGTGTAGGCTAGGTGTTGGCTAGGTGTAGGCTAGGTCAACGGTGTAGGCTAGGTCAGCGGTGTAGGCTAGGTGTAGGCTAGGTCAGCGGTGTAGGCTAGGTGTAGGCTAGGTCAGCCGTGTAGGATAGGTGTAGGCTAGGTCAGCCGTGTAGGTTAGGTCAGCCGTGTAGGCTAGGTGTGGGCTAGGTCAGCCGTGTAGGCTGGGTGTAGGCTAGGTCAGCCGTGTAGGCTAGGTCAGCCGTGTAGGCTAGGTGTCAGCTAGGTCAGCCGTGTAGGCTAGGTCAGCCGTGTAGGCTGGAGTAGGCTAGGTCAGCCGTGTAGGCTGGTCAGCCGAGTAGGCTGGGTCAACCGTGTAGGCTAGGTCAGCCGTGTAGGCTAGGTGTAGGCTCAGCCGTGTAGGCTAGGTCAGCCGTGTAGGCTAGGCTAGGTCAGCCGTGTAGGCTAGGTCAGCCCGAGTAGGCTAGGCTGTAGGTGGTCAGCCGTGTAGGCTAGGTCAGGTCAGCCGTGTAGGCTAGGTCAGCTGAGTAGGCTGGGTCCACCGTGCAGGCTAGGTCAGCCGGTCAGCCGTAGGCTGGGTGTAGGCTAGGTCAGCCGAGTAGGCTAGGTGTAGGCTAGGTCAGCCGTGTAGGCTAGGTGTAGGCTAGGTCAGCCGTGTAGGCTAGGTAGGCTAGGTCAGCGTGTAGGCTAGGTGTAGGCTGAAGGTGTAGGCTAGGTCAGCCGTGTAGGCTGGGTGAGGCTAGGATTAGACGTGTAGGCTAGGTGTAGGCTGGTCAGCCGTGTAGGCTAGGTGTGGGCTAGGTCAGCCATGTAGGCTAGGTCAGCCATGTAGGCTGGTGTAGGCTGGTCAGCCATGTAGGCTAGGTCAGCCGTGTAGGCTAGGTGTAGGCTAGGTCAGCCGAGTAGGCTAGGTCAGCCGAGTAGGCTAGGTCAGCCGAGTGGGCTGGTCAGCCGTGTAGGCTAGGTCAACCGAGTAGGCTAGGTCAGCCGTGTAGGCTAGGTCAGCTGAGTAGGCTCGGTCAGCCGTGTAGGCTAGGTCAGCCGTGTAGGCTAAGGCAGCCGTGTAGGCTAGGTCAACTGTGTAGGCTAGGTCAGCCGTGTAGGCTAGGTGTAGGCTAGGTCAGCCGTGTAGGCTAGGTGTTGGCTAGGTGTAGGCTAGGTCAGCCGTGTAGGCTAGGTCAGCGGTGTAGGCTAGGTGTAGGCTAGGTCAGCGGTGTAGACTAGGTCAGCCGTGTAGGCTAGGAGTAGGCTAGGTCAGCCGAGTAGGCTAGGTCAACCGTGTAGGCTAGTTCAGCCGTGTAGGCTAAGGCAGCTGTGTAGGCTAGGTCAGCAGAGTAGGCTAGGTGTAGGCTAGGTCAGCCGTGTAGGCTAGGTCAGCCGAGTTGGCTAGGTCAGCCGTGTAGGCTAGGTCAAGTAGGCTAGGTCAGACGAGTAGGCTAGGTCAGCCGTGTTGGCTAGGTCAGGGTCAGCCGATTAGGCTAGGTCAGCCGTGTAGACTAGGTCAGCCGAGTAGACTAGGTAAGCCGAGTAGGCTAGGTCAGCCGTGTAGGCTAGGTCAACCGTGTAGGCTAGGTCAGCCGAGTAGGCTAGGTCAGCCGAGTAGGCTAGGTCAACCGTGTAGGCTAGGTCAGCCGGTCAACCATGTAGCCTAGGTCAGCCGGTCAGCCGAGTAGGCTAGGTCAGCCGTGTAGGCTAGGTCAGCCGAGTAGTCAAGGTCAGCCGTGTAGGCTAGGTCAGCCGTGTAGCCTAAGGCAGCTGTGTAGGCTAGGTGTGGGCTAGATCAGCTGTGTAGGCTAGGAGTAGGCTAGGTCAGCCGTGTAGGCTAGGTCAGCTGAGTAGGCTAGGTCAGCCGTGTAGGCTATGTCAGCCGGTCAGCCGAGTAGGCTAGGTCAGCCGTAGGCTAGGTCAGCCGTGTAGGCTGGGTCAGGTCAGCCGAGTAGGCTAGGTCAGCCGAGTAGGCTAGGTCAGCCATGTAGGCTAGGTCAGCCGGTCAGCCGGTAGGCTGGGTCAGCCGTGTAGGATAGGTCAGCCATGTAGGCTAGGTCAACCGAGTAGGCTAGGTCAGCCGTGTAGGCTAGGTCAGCTGAGTAGGCTCGGTCAGCCATGTAGGCTAGGTCAGCCGTGTAGGCTAAGGCAGCTGTGTAGGCTGGTGTGGGCTGGTCAGCCGTGTAGGCTAGGTGTGGGCTAGGTCAGCCGTGTAGGCTAGGTGTAGGCTAGGTCAGCCGTGTAGGCTAGGTCAGCCGTGTAGGCTAGGTGTAGGCTAGGTCAACTGTGTAGGCTGGGTCAGCCGTGTAGGCTAGGTGTTGGCTAGGTGTAGGCTGGGTCAGCCGTGTAGGCTGGGTCAGCGGTGTAGGCTAGGTGTAGGCTAGGTCAGCGGTGTAGGCTAGGTGTAGGCTAGGTCAGCCGTGTAGGATAGGTGTAGGCTAGGTCAGCCGTGTAGGTTAGGTCAGCCGTGTAGGCTGGTGTGGGCTAGGTCAGCCGTGTAGGCTAGGTGTAGGCTAGGTCAGCCGTGTAGGCTGGTCAGCCGCGTAGGCTAGGTGTAGGCTAGGTCAGCCGTGTAGGCTAGGTCAGCCGTGTAGGCTAGGGTAGGCTAGGTCAGCCGTGTAGGCTAGGTCAACCGAGTAGGCTGGTCAGCCGTGTAGGCTAGGTCAGCCGTGTAGGCTAAGGCAGCTGTGTAGGCTAGGTGTGGGCTGGGTCAGCCGTGTAGGCTAGGTCAGCCGTGTAGGCTAGGAAGTAGGCTAGGTCAGCCGAGTAGGCTAGGTCAGCCGAGTAGGCTAAATCAGCCCAGTGGGCTAGGTCAGCCGTGTAGGCTAGGTCAGCCCGAGTAGGCTAGGTCAGCCGTGTAGGCTAAGGCAGCTGTGTAGGCTAGGTGTGGGCTGGGTCAGCCGTGTAGGCTAGGTGTGGGCTAGGTCAGCCGTGTAGGCTAGGTGTAGGCTAGGTCAGCCGTGTAGGCTAGGTCAGCCGTGTAGGCTAGGTGTACTAGGTCAGCCGTGTAGGCTAGGTCAGCCGTGTAGGCTAGGTGTGGGCTAGGTCAGCCGTGTAGGCTAGGTGTAGGCTAGGTCAACCGTGTAGGCTAGGTGTAGGCTAGGTCAAATGTGTAAGCTAGGTCAGCTGTGTTGGCTAGGTGTAGGCTAGGTCAGCCGTGTAGGATAGGTGTAGGCTAGGTCATCCGTGTAGACTAGGTCAGCCGAGTAGGCCAGGTCAGCTGTGTAGGCTAAGGCAGCTGTGTAGGCTAGGTGTGGGCTAGGTCAGCCGTGTAGACTAGGTCAGCCGTGTAGGCTAGGAGTAGGCTAGGTCAGCCGTGTAGGCTAGGTCAGCCGAGTAGGCTAGGTCAACCGTGTAGGCTAGGTCAGCCGAGTAGGCTATGTCAGACGAGTAGGCTAGGTCAGCCGTGTTGGCTAGGTCAGCCGGTCAGCCGATTAGGCTAGGTCAGCCGTGTAGACTAGGTCAGCCGAGTAGACTAGGTAAGCCGAGTAGGCTAGGTCAGCCGTGTAGGCTAGGTCAACCGTGTAGGCTAGGTCAGCCGAGTAGGCTAGGTCAGCCGAGTAGGCTAGGTCAACCGTGTAGGCTAGGTCAGCCGGTCAACCATGTAGGCTAGGTCAGCCGGTCAGCCGAGTAGGCTAGGTCAGCCGTGTAGGCTAGGTCAGCCGAGTAGTCAAGGTCACCGTGTAGGCTAGGTCAGCCGTGTAGGCTAAGGCAGCTGTGTAGGCTAGGTGTGGGCTAGATCAGCTGTGTAGGCTAGGTCAGCTGTGTAGGCTAGGAGTAGGCTAGGTCAGCCGTGTAGGCTAGGTCAGCTGAGTAGGCTAGGTCAGCCGTGTAGGCTATGTCAGCCGGTCAGCCGAGTAGGCTAGGTCAGCAGAGTAGACTAGGTCAGCCGTGTAGGCTAGGTCAGCCGAGTAGGCTAGGTCAGCCGAGTAGGCTAGGTCAGCCATGTAGGCTAGGTCAGCCGGTCAGCCGAGTAGGCTGGTCAGCCGTGTAGGATAGGTCAGCCGTGTAGGCTAGGTCAGCCGAGTAGGCTAGGTCAGCCGTGTAGGCTAGGTCAGCTGAGTAGGCTCGGTCAGCCATGTAGGCTAGGTCAGCCGTGTAGGCTAAGGCAGCCGTGTAGGCTAGGTCAACTGTGTAGGCTAGGTCAGCCGTGTAGGCTAGGTGTAGGCTAGGTCAGCCGTGTAGGCTAGGTGTTGGCTAGGTGTAGGCTAGGTCAGCGGTGTAGGCTAGGTCAGCGGTGTAGGCTAGGTGTAGGCTAGGTCAGCGGTGTAGGCTAGGTGTAGGCTAGGTCAGCCGTGTAGGATAGGTGTAGGCTAGGTCAGCCGTGTAGGTTAGGTCAGCCGTGTAGGCTAGGTGTGGGCTAGGTCAGCCGTGTAGGCTAGGTGTAGGCTAGGTCAGCCGTGTAGGCTAGGTCAGCCGTGTAGGCTAGGTGTAGGCTAGGTCAGCCGTGTAGGCTAGGTCAGCCGTGTAGGCTAGGAGTAGGCTAGGTCAGCCGTGTAGGCTAGGTCAGCCGAGTAGGCTAGGTCAACCGTGTAGGCTAGGTCAGCCGTGTAGGCTAGGTGTAGGCTAGGTCAGCCGTGTAGGCTAGGTCAGCCGTGTAGGCTAGGAGTAGGCTAGGTCAGCCGTGTAGAATAGGTCAGCCGAGTAGGCTGGTCAGCCGTGTAGGCTAGGTCAGCTGTGTAGGCTAGGAGTAGGCTAGGTCAGCCGTGTAGGCTAGGTCAGCTGAGTAGGCTAGGTCAGCCGTGTAGGCTATGTCAGCCGGTCAGCCGAGTAGGCTAGGTCAGCAGAGTAGACTAGGTCAGCCGTGTAGGCTGGTCAGCCCGAGTAGGCTAGGTCAGCCGAGTAGGCTGGGTCAGCCATGTAGGCTAGGTCAGCCGGTCAGCCGAGTAGGCTGGGTCAGCCGTGTAGGATAGGTCAGCCGTGTAGGCTAGGTCAGCCGAGTAGGCTAGGTCAGCCGTGTAGGCTAGGTCAGCTGAGTAGGCTCGGTCAGCCATGTAGGCTAGGTCAGCCGTGTAGGCTAAGGCAGCCGTGTAGGCTAGGTCAACTGTGTAGGCTAGGTCAGCCGTGTAGGCTAGGTGTAGGCTAGGTCAGCCGTGTAGGCTAGGTGTTGGCTAGGTGTAGGCTAGGGTCAGCGGTGTAGGCTGGGTCAGCGGTGTAGGCTAGGTGTAGGCTGGTCAGCGGTGTAGGCTAGGTGTAGGCTAGGTCAGCCGTGTAGGATAGGTGTAGGCTAGGTCAGCCGTGTAGGTTAGGTCAGCCGTGTAGGCTAGGTGTGGGCTAGGTCAGCCGTGTAGGCTAGGTGTAGGCTAGGTCAGCCGTGTAGGCTAGGTCAGCCGTGTAGGCTAGGTGTAGGCTAGGTCAGCCGTGTAGGCTAGGTCAGCCGTGTAGGCTAGGAGTAGGCTGGGTCAGCCGTGTAGGCTAGGTCAGCCGAGTAGGCTAGGTCAACCGTGTAGGCTAGGTCAGCCGTGTAGGCTAGGTGTAGGCTAGGTCAGCCGTGTAGGCTAGGTCAGCCGTGTAGGCTAGGAGTAGGCTAGGTCAGCCGTGTAGAATAGGTCAGCCGAGTAGGCTGGGTCAGCCGTGTAGGCTAGGCTGTGTAGGCTAGGAGTAGGCAAGGTCAGCCGTGTAGGCTAGGTCAGCTGAGTAGGCTGGTCCACCGTGCAGGCTAGGTCAGCCGGTCAGCCGAGTAGGCTGGGTGTAGGCTAGGTCAGCCGAGTAGGCTAGGTGTAGGCTAGGTCAGCCGTGGAGGCTAGGTGTAGGCTAGGTCAGCCGTGTAGGCTAGGAGTAGGCTAGGTCAGCCGTGTAGGCTAGGTGTAGGCTAGGTGTAGGCTAGGTCAGCCGTGTAGGCTAGGTGTAGGCTAGGATTAGACGTGTAGGCTAGGTGTAGGCTAGGTCAGCCGTGTAGGCTAGGTGTGGGCTAGGTCAGCCATGTAGGCTAGGTCAGCCATGTAGGCTAGGTGTAGGCTGGGTCAGCCATGTAGGCTAGGTCAGCCGTGTAGGCTAGGTGTAGGCTAGGTCAGCCGTGTAGGCTAGGTCAACCGTGTAGGCTAGGTGTAGGCTGGTCAGTCGTGTAGGCTAGGTGTAGGCTAGGTCAGCCGTGTAGGCTAGGATTAGGCTAGGTCAGCCGTGTAGGCTAGGTGTAGGCTAGGTGTAGGCTAGGTCAGCCGTGTAGGCTGGGTCAGCCGTGTAGGCTAGGTGTGGCTAGGATTAGACGTGTAGGCTGGTGTAGGCTGGGTCAGCCGTGTAGGCTAGGTGTGGGCTAGGTCAGCCATGTAGGCTAGGTCAGCCGTGTAGGCTAGGTCAGCCGAGTAGGCTAGGTGTAGGCTAGGTCAGCCGTGTAGGCTAGGTGTAGGCTAGGTCAGCCGTGTAGGCTAGGTCAGCCGGTCAGCCGAGTAGGCTAGGTCAGCCGTGTAGGCTAGGTCAGCCGAGTAGGCTAGGTCAGCCGTGTAGGCTAGGTCAGCCGAGTAGGCTAGGTGTAGGCTAGGTCAGCCGTGTAGGCTAGGTGTAGGCTAGGTCAGCCGTGTAGGCTAGGTCAGCCGAGTAGGCTAGGTCAGCCGTGTAGGCTAGGTCAGCCGGTCAGCCTAGTAGGCTAGGTCAGCCGTGTAGGCTAGGTCAGCCGTGTAGGCTAGGTCAGCCGAGTTGGCTAGGTCAGCCGTATAGGCTTGGTCAGCCGAGTAGGTGTGGCTAAGTCAGCCGTGTAGCCTAGGTGTAGGCTAGGTCAGCCGTGTAGGCTAGGGTAGGCTAGGTCAGCCGTGTAGGCTAGGTGTATGCTAGGTGTAGGCTAGGTCAGCCGTGTAGGATAGGTGTAGGCTAGGATTGAGGCGTGTAGGCTGGTGTAGGCTAGGTCAGCCGTGTAGGCTAGGTGTGGGCTAGGTCAGCCATGTAGGCTAGGTGTAGGCTAGGTCAGCCATGTAGGCTAGGTCAGCCGTGTAGGCTAGGTGTGGGCTAGGTCAGCCATGTAGGCTAGGTCAGTGGTGTAGGCTAGGTCAGCCGTGTAGGCTAAGGCAGCTGTGTAGGCTAGGTCAACCGTGTAGGCTAGGTCAGCCGGTCAGCCGAGTAGGCTAGGTCAGCCGTGTAGGCTAGGTCAGCCGAGTAGGCTAGGTGTATGCTAGGTCAGCCATGTAGGCTAGGTGTAGGCTAGGTCAGCCGTGTAGGCTAGGTCAGCCGAGTAGGCTAGGTCAACCGTGTAGGCTAGGTCAGCCGAGTAGGCTAGGTGTAGGCTAGGTCAGCCATGTAGGTTAGGTGTAGGCTAGGTCAGCCGTGTAGGCTAGGAGTAGGCTAGGTCAGCCGTGTAGGCTAGGTCAGCCGTGGCTAGTTCAACCGTGTAGGCTAGGTCAGCCGGTCAGCCGAGTAGGCTGGTCAGCCGTGTAGGCTAGGTCAGCCGTGTAGGCTAGGTCAGCCGAGTTGGCTAGGTCAGCCATGTAGACTAGGTCAGCCGAGTAGGCTGGGTCAGGCTAGGCTGGGTCAGCCGTGTTGGCTAGGTCAGCCGGTCAGCCGAGGTGTAGGCTAGGTCAGCCGTGTAGGCTAGGAGTAGGCTAGGTCAGCCGTGTAGGCTAGGTGTAGGCTAGGTGTAGGCTAGGTCAGCCGTGTAGGCTAGGTCAGCCGTGTAGGCTAGGTCAGCCGTGTAGGCTAGGTGTAGGCTAGGTCAGGCGTGTAGGCTAGGTGTAGGCTAGGTCAGCCGTGTAGGATAGGTGTGGGCTAGGTCAGCCGTGTAGGCTAGGTCAGCCGTGTAGGCTAGGTGTAGGCTAGGTCAGCCGTGTAGGCTAGGTCAGCCGAGTAGGCTAGGTCAACCGTGTAGGCTAGGTCAGCCGGTCAGCCGAGTAGGTTGGTGTAGGCTAGGTCAGCCGTGTAGGCTAGGAGTAGGCTAGGTCAGCCGTGTAGGCTAGGTCAGCCGAGTAGGCTCAGCCGTGTAGGCTAGGTCAGCCAGTAGGCTAGGTCAGCCGTGTAGGCTAGGTCAGCCGAGTAGTCAAGGTCACCGTGTAGGCTAGGTCAGCCGTGTAGGCTAAGGCAGCTGTGTAGGCTAGGTGTGGGCTAGATCAGCTGTGTAGGCTAGGTCAGCTGTGTAGGCTAGGAGTAGGCTAGGTCAGCCGTGTAGGCTAGGTCAGCTGAGTAGGCTAGGTCAGCCGTGTAGGCTATGTCAGCCGGTCAGCCGAGTAGGCTAGGTCAGCAGAGTAGACTAGGTCAGCCGTGTAGGCTAGGTCAGCCGAGTAGGCTAGGTCAGCCGAGTAGGCTAGGTCAGCCATGTAGGCTAGGTCAGCCGGTCAGCCGAGTAGGCTGGGTCAGCCGTGTAGGATAGGTCAGCCGTGTAGGCTAGGTCAACCGAGTAGGCTAGGTCAGCCGTGTAGGCTAGGTCAGCTGAGTAGGCTCGGTCAGCCATGTAGGCTAGGTCAGCCGTGTAGGCTAAGGCAGCCGTGTAGGCTAGGTCAACTGTGTAGGCTAGGTCAGCCGTGTAGGCTAGGTGTAGGCTAGGTCAGCCGTGTAGGCTAGGTGTTGGCTAGGTGTAGGCTAGGTCAGCGGTGTAGGCTAGGTCAGCGGTGTAGGCTAGGTGTAGGCTAGGTCAGCGGTGTAGGCTAGGTGTAGGCTAGGTCAGCCGTGTAGGATAGGTGTAGGCTAGGTCAGCCGTGTAGGTTAGGTCAGCCGTGTAGGCTAGGTGTGGGCTAGGTCAGCCGTGTAGGCTAGGTGTAGGCTGGTCAGCCGTGTAGGCTAGGTCAGCCGTGTAGGCTAGGTGTAGGCTAGGTCAGCCGTGTAGGCTAGGTCAGCCGTGTAGGCTAGGAGTAGGCTAGGTCAGCCGTGTAGGCTAGGTCAGCCGAGTAGGCTAGGTCAACCGTGTAGGCTAGGTCAGCCGTGTAGGCTAGGTGTAGTCTAGGTCAGCCGTGTAGGCTAGGTCAGCCGTGTAGGCTAGGAGTAGGCTAGGTCAGCCGTGTAGAATAGGTCAGCCGAGTAGGCTAGGTCAGCCGTGTAGGCTAGGTCAGCTGTGTAGGCTAGGAGTAGGCAAGGTCAGCCGTGTAGGCTAGGTCAGCTGAGTAGGCTAGGTCCACCGTGCAGGCTAGGTCAGCCGGTCAGCCGAGTAGGCTGGGTGTAGGCTAGGTCAGCCGAGTAGGCTAGGTGTAGGCTAGGTCAGCCGTGGAGGCTAGGTGTAGGCTAGGTCAGCCGTGTAGGCTAGGGTAGGCTAGGTCAGCCGTGTAGGCTAGGTGTAGGCTAGGTGTAGGCTAGGTCAGCCGTGTAGGCTAGGTGTAGGCTAGGATTAGACGTGTAGGCTAGGTGTAGGCTAGGTCAGCCGTGTAGGCTAGGTGTGGGCTAGGTCAGCCATGTAGGCTAGGTCAGCCATGTAGGCTAGGTGTAGGCTAGGTCAGCCATGTAGGCTAGGTCAGCCGTGTAGGCTAGGTGTAGGCTGGGTCAGCCGTGTAGGCTAGGTCAACCGTGTAGGCTAGGTGTAGGCTAGGTCAGTCGTGTAGGCTAGGTGTAGGCTAGGTCAGCCGTGTAGGCTAGGATTAGGCTAGGTCAGCCGTGTAGGCTAGGTGTAGGCTAGGTGTAGGCTAGGTCAGCCGTGTAGGCTGGGTCAGCCGTGTAGGCTAGGTGTAGGCTAGGATTAGACGTGTAGGCTAGGTGTAGGCTAGGTCAGCCGTGTAGGCTAGGTGTGGGCTAGGTCAGCCATGTAGGCTAGGTCAGCCGTGTAGGCTAGGTCAGCCGAGTAGGCTAGGTGTAGGCTAGGTCAGCCGTGTAGGCTAGGTGTAGGCTGGTCAGCCGTGTAGGCTAGGTCAGCCGGTCAGCCGAGTAGGCTAGGTCAGCCGTGTAGGCTAGGTCAGCCGAGTAGGCTAGGTCAGCCGTGTAGGCTAGGTCAGCCGAGTAGGCTAGGTGTAGGCTAGGTCAGCCGTGTAGGCTAGGTGTAGGCTAGGTCAGCCGTGTAGGCTAGGTCAGCCGAGTAGGCTAGGTCAACCGTGTAGGCTAGGTCAGCCGGTCAGCCTAGTAGGCTAGGTCAGCCGTGTAGGCTAGGTCAGCCGTGTAGGCTAGGTCAGCCGAGTTGGCTAGGTCAGCCGTATAGGCTTGGTCAGCCGAGTAGGCTAGGTGTAGGCTAAGTCAGCCGTGTAGCCTAGGTGTAGGCTAGGTCAGCCGTGTAGGCTAGGAGTAGGCTAGGTCAGCCGTGTAGGCTAGGTGTATGCTAGGTGTAGGCTAGGTCAGCCGTGTAGGATAGGTGTAGGCTAGGATTAGACGTGTAGGCTAGGTGTAGGCTAGGTCAGCCGTGTAGGCTAGGTGTGGGCTAGGTCAGCCATGTAGGCTAGGTGTAGGCTAGGTCAGCCATGTAGGCTAGGTCAGCCGTGTAGGCTAGGTGTGGGCTAGGTCAGCCATGTAGGCTAGGTCAGTGGTGTAGGCTAGGTCAGCCGTGTAGGCTAAGGCAGCTGTGTAGGCTAGGTCAGCCGTGTAGGCTAGGTCAGCCGGTCAGCCGAGTAGGCTAGGTCAGCCGTGTAGGCTAGGTCAGCCGAGTAGGCTAGGTGTATGCTAGGTCAGCCATGTAGGCTAGGTGTAGGCTAGGTCAGCCGTGTAGGCTAGGTCAGCCGAGTAGGCTAGGTCAACCGTGTAGGCTAGGTCAGCCGAGTAGGCTAGGTGTAGGCTAGGTCAGCCATGTAGGTTAGGTGTAGGCTAGGTCAACCGTGTAGGCTAGGAGTAGGCTAGGTCAGCCGTGTAGGCTAGGTCAGCCGAGTAGGCTAGTTCAACCGTGTAGGCTAGGTCAGCCGGTCAGCCGAGTAGGCTAGGTCAGCCGTGTAGGCTAGGTCAGCCGTGTAGGCTAGGTCAGCCGAGTTGGCTAGGTCAGCCATGTAGACTAGGTCAGCCGAGTAGGCTGGGTCAGACGAGTAGGCTAGGTCAGCCGTGTTGGCTAGGTCAGCCGGTCAGCCGAGTAGGCTAGGTGTAGGCTAGGTCAGCCGTGTAGGCTAGGAGTAGGCTAGGTCAGCCGTGTAGGCTAGGTGTAGGCTAGGTGTAGGCTAGGTCAGCCGTGTAGGCTAGGGTCAGCCGTGTAGGCTAGGTCAGCCGTGTAGGCTAGGTGTAGGCTAGGTCAGACGTGTAGGCTAGGTGTAGGCTGGTCAGCCGTGTAGGATAGGTGTGGGCTAGGTCAGCCGTGTAGGCTAGGTCAGCCGTGTAGGCTAGGTGTAGGCTAGGTCAGCCGTGTAGGCTAGGTCAGCCGAGTAGGCTAGGTCAACCGTGTAGGCTAGGTCAGCCGGTCAGCCGAGTAGGTTAGGTGTAGGCTAGGTCAGCCGTGTAGGCTAGGAGTAGGCTAGGTCAGCCGTGTAGGCTAGGTCAGCCGAGTAGGCTGGTTCAACCGTGTAGGCTAGGTCAGCCGTGTTGGCTAGGTCAGCCGGTCAGCCGAGTAGGCTAGGCCAGCCGTGTAGGCTAGGTCAGCCGAGTAGGCTAGGCCAGCCGTGTAGGCTAGGTCAGCCGAGTAGGCTAGGTCAGCCGTGTAGGCTAGGTCAGCCGAGTAGGCTAGGTCAGCCGAGTAGGCTAGGTCAACTGTGTAGGCTAGGTCAGCCGGTCAACCGTGTAGGCTAGGTCAGCCGGTCAGCCGAGTAGGATAGGTCAGCCGTGTAGGCTAGGTCAGCCGAGTAGGCTAGGTCAGCCATGTAGGCTAGGTCAGCCGAGTAGCCTAGGTCAGCCGTGTAGGCTAGGTCAGCCGAGTAGGCCAGTTCAGCCGTGTAGGCTAAGGCAGCCGTGTAGGCTAGGTCAACTGTGTAGGCTAGGTCAGCCGAGTAGCCTAGGTCAGCCGTGTAGGCTAGGTGTTGGCTAGGTGTAGGCTAGGTCAGCCATGTAGGCTAGGTGTAGGCTAGGTGTAGGCTAGGTCAGCCGTGTAGGCCAGGTCAGCTGTGTAGGCTAAGGCAGCCGTGTAAGCTAGGTCAGCTGTGTAGGCTAGGTGTAGGCTAGGTCAGCCGTGTAGACTAGGTGTAGGCTAGGTCAGCTGTGTAGGATAGGTGTAGGCTAGGTCATCCTTGTAGGCTAGGTCAGCTGAGTAGGCCAGGTCAGCCTTGTAGGCTAAGACAGCTGTGTAGGTTAGGTCAACCGTGTAGGCTAGGTCAGCCGGTCAGCCGAGTAGGCTAGGTCAACTGCAGCGCTGTGTTTGATCTGTGTATGTGACAGCACAAGCCTCTCTATGTTATTCCCCTACTCCGAAACCGTTCTTCTTGGTTTATTTCTTTGTGTTATCTTTTACCAGATCTAGTTATCTTTTACCAGATCAAGTGTGTTATATTCTCCTACACTCCTTTCACATTTCCACAAACTTCAATGCCCATGCCCCAGGACTACCTGACATGATGACTCCTTGCTGTCCCCAGTCCACCTGGCCATGCTGCTGTTCCAGTTTCAACTGACCTGAGCCCTAGGACCATGCCCCAGGACTACCTGACATGATGACTCCTTGCTGTCCCCAGTCCACCTGGCCATGCTGCTGTTCCAGTTTCAACTGACCTGAGCCCTAGGACCATGCCCCAGGACTACCTGACATGATGACTCCTTGCTGTCCCCAGTCCACCTGGCCATGCTGCTGCTCCAGTTTCAACTTCCACCTGACTGTGCTGCTGCTCCATTTCAACTGTTCTGCCTTATTATTATTCGACCATGCTGGTCATTTATGAACATTTGAACATCTTGGCCATGTTCTGTTATAATCTCCACCAGGCACAGCCAGAAGAGGACTGGCCACGCCACATAGCCTGGTTCCTCTCTAGGTTTCTTCCTAGGTTTTGGCCTTTCTAGGGAGTTTTTCCTAGCCACCGTGCTTCTACACCTGCATTGGTTGCTGTTTGGGGTTTTAGGCTGGATTTCTGTACAGCACTTTGAGATATCAGCTGATGTACGAAGGGCTATATAAATAAATTTGATTTGATTTGATTTGAAGAATATGCATATCCTTGTTTCAGGAAGTTAGATTTGAGTTTGTCATTTCAGGTGAAAATTGAAAAAAAAGGTACCTATCCTTAAAGCAAAAGTTATCTAAACTCTCAGAAATGCTCTCCTAGATGTAGAGGGCTTAGATACACACACACACAGACAACACACACTCACACACACACACACAGATACACACACAGACACACACACTCGGATACACACACACACAGACAACACACACTCACACACACACACGCAGATACACACACAGACACACACACTCACACACACACACGCAGATACACACACAGACACACACACTCGGATACACACACACACAGACAACACACACTCACACACACACACACAGATACACACACAGACACACACACTCGGATACACACACACACACACACACACACACACACACACATACACACATAGATACAAACACACACAAACACACACAGACAACACACACTCACACACACACACACACACACACAGATACACACACACACACACACACACACACACACATAGATACAAACACACACAAACACACACAGACAACACACACTCACACACACACACACACACTACACACACACACAGACAACACACACTCACACACACACAGACAACACACACTCACACACACACACGCAGATACACACACAGACACACACTCGGATACACACCACACACACACACACACACACACACACACACACACACACACACACACACATAGATACAAACACACACAAACACACATAGATACACACTCAGACACACCATTACATTGACTCTCAACTGCTCACCAATAGTCCTTGTGGAAGGCTGTAAAACTAGATTAACACTAGGCTTAGGATAACTCTTAGGCTTAGGATAACTCTTAGGCTTAGGATAACTCTTAGGCTTAGGATAACTCTTAGGCTTAGGAAAACAGCAGCTGTATTACCTGATAAACTGTCAGCAGGAATGACAACCCAAAGAAGCCATGGTGTGTGGCCATATTACATTAAAGACCTGGATCCATGTTCTCAGAATAGAAGTGCTGATCCGAGATCAGTTTGGCCTTTTAAATCATAATGAATACGTTAACATGGACATGAGGGGACCTGATCCGAGATCAGGACTCTTTGAGACACTTCATGAATAATGGTTCAGGTTGGTAACACTTGGGTCTTAGCCATAAGCTCTTTGTAACAGATGTTTAGAGAGATGCAGCGATTCCACTCTGCGCTGTGATAGGCTCTGTCCCAAAGGTCATTCTATTCTCTACGGGCCCTGGTCAAAAACACTATTAGGGAAAAGGCTGTCATTTGGGACACACCTCTGTGATTCTGTGATATATTTAATCATTGGGGGGAGAGAGGCTGGGAGGGGATGGAGAGAGCCTCCCTCACTCTCTCTCTCCCTCCATCCTAGCCTCTCCCTCTCTCTTTCTCTACCTCCCCTCTCTCTCCTTACCTTCCTGTCTCTCCTTCTCTCGCTCTCATTCTCCCTCCCTCCCTCCCTCCCTCCCTCCCTCTCTCCCTCCCTCCCTCCCTCCCTCCCTCCCTCCCTCCCTCTCTCCATCCCTCCCTCCCTCCCTCCCTCCCTCCCTCCCTCCCTCCCTCCCTCCCTCCCTCCCTCTCTCCCTCCCTCCCTCCCTCCCTCCCTCCCTCCCTCCCTCCCTCCCTCCCTCCCTCCCTCTCTCCCTCCCTCCCTCCCTCCCTCCCTCCCTCCCTCCCTCCCTCCCTCCCTCTCTCCCTCCATCCCTCCCTCCCTCCCTCTCTCTCTCCCTCCATCCCTCCCTCCCTCCCTCCCTCCCTCCCTCCCTCCCTCTCTCTCTCCCTCCCTCCCTCCCTCCCTCCCTCCCTCCCTCCCTCCCCTCCCTCCCTCCCTCCCTCCCTCCCTCCCTCCCTCTCTCCCTCTCTCCCTCCCTCCCTCCCTCCCTCCCTCCCTCCCTCCCTCCCTCCCTCCCTCTCTCCCTCCCTCCCTCCCTCCCTCCCTCCCTCCCTCTCTCCCTCCATCCCTCCCTCCCTCCCTCTCTCTCTCCCTCCATCCCTCCCTCCCTCCCTCCCTCCCTCCCTCCCTCCCTCTCCTCTCCTCCCTCCCTCCCTCCCCTCCCTCCCTCCCTCCCTCCCTCTCTCCCTCCCTCCCTCCCTCCCTCCCGTAGCCAGCACTCTCCCTCCCTCCCTCCCTCCCTCCCATAGCCAGCACTCTCCCTCCCTCCCTCCCTCCATCCCTCCCTCCCTCCCTCCCGTAGCCAGCACTCTCCCTCCCTCCCTCCCTCCCTAGCCAGCACTCTCCCTCCCTCCCTCCCTCTCCCTCCCTCCCTCCCTCCCTCTCCCCTCCCTCCCTCCCTCCCTCCCTCCCTCCCTCCCCATCCCTCCCTCTCTCCATCCCTCCCTCTCTCCATCCCTCCCTCTCTCCATCCCTCCCTCCCTCCCTCCCTCCCTCCCTCCCTCTCTCCATCCCTCCCTCCCTCCCTCCCTCCCTCCCTCCCCCCTCCCTCCCTCCCTCCCTCCCTCCCTCCCTCCCTCCCTCCCTCCCTCCCTCTCTCCCTCATTAATATCTGTTTACATAAAGATGGATACAGTTATATACCTCTGTATATAGCCACACTACTGTTATTTTACTGCTGCTATTTAATTATATATTTTATTTTTAATTTTAATTTTATATTTTTTTTTTATTATTATATATATTTTTTACTTAACAAGGTCTATCTATACCTTAACAAGGTCTATCTATACCTGTTGTATTCGGTGAATGTGACAAATCAAATTTGCTTCACTCAAAAATCCACACAGACACACATACAGTACATTCAGATACACACATACACACACACACACAGTGCCGTGTTGCAGACTCTCATGAGCAGCCGTGGAATGTGCCTGTGAGCTTCTCCAGGGCTTTGATGTGGCCAGAACAGAATGAAGGAGAGAGAGAGAGGGGTGGGTAGAGAGAGAGGGGGGTAGAGAGAGAGGGGGTAGAGAGAGAGGGGCAGAGAGAGAGGCAGAGAGAGAGAGGCAGAGAGAGAGGCAGAGAGAGAGAGGCAGAGAGAGAGGCAGAGAGAGAGGCAGAGAGAGAGAGGGGGAGAGAGAGGGGCAGAGAGAGGCAGAGAGAGAGAGGCAGGCAGAGAGAGGCAGAGAGAGAGAGGCAGAGAGAGAGGCAGAGAGAGAGGCAGGGAGAGTGAGGCAGAGAGAGTGAGGCAGAGAGACTGAGGCAAAGAGACAGAAGAAGGGAGGAAATAAATAGGGTGAAGAGAAATGAAGAGCTGGAAGGAAGGGCACACAGAGACAGAGAGAGAAGAGAGGGTACACAGAGACAGAGAGAGAAGAGAGGGTACACAGAGACAGAGAGAGAAGAGAGGGTACACAGAGACAGAGAGGGAAGAGAGGGTACACAGAGACAGAGAGAGAAGAGAGGGTACACAGAGACAGAGAGAGAAGAGAGGGTACACAGAGACAGAGAGAGAAGAGAGGGTACACAGAGACAGAGAGGGAAGAGAGGGTACACAGAGACAGAGAGGGAAGAGAGGGTACACAGAGACAGAGAGAGAAGAGAGGGTACACAGAGACAGAGAGAAGAGAGGGTACACAGAGACAGAGAGGGAAGAGAGGGTACACAGAGACAGAGAGGGAAGAGAGGGTACACAGAGACAGAGAGGGAAGAGAGGGTACACAGAGACAGAGAGAGAAGAGAGGGTACACAGAGACAGAGAGAGAAGAGAGGGTACACAGAGACAGAGAGAGAGAGAGAGGGTACACAGAGACAGAGAGAGAAGAGAGGGGTACACAGAGACAGAGAGAGAAGAGAGGGGTACACAGAGACAGAGAGAGAAGAGAGGGTACACAGAGACAGAGAGAGAAGAGAGGGTACACAGAGACAGAGAGAGAAGAGAGGGTACACAGAGACAGAGAGGGAAGAGAGGGTACACAGAGACAGAGAGAGAAGAGAGGGTACACAGAGACAGAGAGAGAAGAGAGGGTACACAGAGACAGAGAGGGAAGAGAGAGACAGCCTTTCTCTCCTCCTTCTCCTTTTCCATCTCTTTTTCTTTATCTCCCCCTCTCTCCTCCTCTTTATCTCGTTTACCCTCTATCTGTCTCCCTGTCTCCTTCCCTCAGAGCTCCAGTGACAGCAGCCTATAGCTCTCAGGAGGGTCCTGTACTAGAGTGCTGTTTGAGCTCATTGTTTAGTCTACTAGGCATCCCTTAGATCATCCACACTACCGGCCATCTTCTAGTTTCATCTCTCCTTTCTCCACTCTCCTCTCTCATCTTTCCCCTCTCCCCTCTCTTCTCTTCTCTTCTCTTCCCTTCACTCTCCACTCTCATCTCTCCACTCTCCTCTCTCCTCTCTCCTCTCTCCTCTCTCCCCTCTCTTCTCTTCTCTCCCCTCTCCTCTTCTCTCCTCTCTCCCCTCTCTCCTCTCCTCTCCTCTCCTCTCCTCTCCTCTCCTCTCCTCTCCTCTCCTCTCCTCTCCTCTCCTCTCCTCTCCTCTCTCCCTTCTCTTCCCTTCCTCTCCCTCCCTCTCTCCTCTCTACCCTCTCCTCTCTCCCCTCTCCTCTCTACCC
>NC_056457.1:35646209-35663709 GCF_018296145.1 Oncorhynchus tshawytscha | reverse complement strand
TTTCTCTCTCTCTCCTCTCTCTTCTCTCTCCTCTCTCTTCTCTCTCCTCTCTATTTCTCTCTCTCTCCTCTCTATTTCTCCCTCTCTCTCTCTCTCTCTCTCCTCTCTATTTCTCTCTCCCCTCTCTCTCTCTCCTCTCTCTCTCTCTCCCCCTCTCTCTCTCTCTCTCTCTCTCTCTCTCTATTTCTCTCTCTCTCTCTCTCTCTCTCTCTCTCTCTCTCTCTCTCTATTTCTCTCTCCCTCTCTCTCTCCCTCTCTCTCTCTCGCCTCTCTATTTCTCTCTCCCTCTCTCTCTCCTCTCTCTCTCTCTCTCTCTCTCTCTCTCTCTCTCTCTCTCCTCTCTATTTCTCTCTCTCCTCTCTCTTCTCTCTCCTCTCTATTTCTCTCTCTCTCCTCTCTCTTCTCTCTCCTCTCTCTTCTCTCTCCTCTCTATTTCTCTCTCTCTCCTCTCTATTTCTCCCTCTCTCTCTCTCTCTCTCTCCTCTCTATTTCTCTCTCCCTCTCTCTCTCTCCTCTCTATTTCTCTCTCCCTCTTTCTCCCTTCATGTCTCTTCTGTCTATGTATATTGTATATTGTATATTGTATATATATATCCTCTATATCCTTGTATATATCCTCTCTCTCTGGTGGTCTGTATCTTCAGTAGGACCTCCCTGGGGTCTGAAGGTCTTCGATGACTGACTGATGACGTAAGGAGATGGTCTGAAGAGGCTCCTCTCTATCACACATCTTAATCAATCCCCTCGCTGTCTGGATGGGGATGAAGGGAGAGAAAGATTGGTAATTTGTGTTGATGGAAAACTGGGAGTTGGGGGGTTCGATCCATCTGTACCACTGAGCCATCGATCCATCTCTCTCTCTCTCTCTCTCTCTCTCTCTCTCCATCCATCCCCCTCTCTCTGTCTCTCTCTCCATCCATCCCCCTCTCTCTGTCTCTCTCTCTCTCTCCATCCACCCCCTCTCTCTGTCTGTCTGTCTCTCTCTCTCCATCTATCCATCCATCCCCCTCTCTCTTTCTCTCTCTCTCTCCCCATCCATCCCCCTCTCTCTGTCTCTCTCTCTCTCTCCATCCTTCCCTCCCTCCAACCATGTCCCTCCCTCCCTCCTTCCCTCCCTCCCACAGGCCAATAGTTGCTCCCAGGGGAGTGCTCCACATTTGGATAAGCAGCTGAAGGAAGTGAGAGCTCCATCAGGAGACCATTAGAGCCGTCCAGGCCAGGACAAATGACCAGGGACTTGTGTCCCAGTCCCAAATGGCAACCTATTCCCTATTTAATGCACTACTTTTGATCAGGGCTTATAAGGAATGTGGTCAATTTGGGAGGCCCTGTATGTTGGTATGTCAGAAGCTCAGCCTGATGGTGGATCCCTGGACCATGACACATTCCTCTGCTGTTTGCCTAGTTTGGTCTGCCAAGGCTTTGAACTGAGCAGCGAGCAGATGAATGAATGAACGTGTGAAGTATCACTAGTGTGGCTGAAATGTGGCTGTGGAGGAGAAGAGGGGGATGAGATGAGACGAGGGCCGATGGCCCGGCTGGCGGTGATGGATTGTTATCTAAAGATGTAGGATGATTATATTATTACTCAAACAGGTGACTAGAACCATTCCAGTCGGAATCAACGCTTCAAAATGGTTGGGATATGTTCCGGTCAACAACATCTATAAGACTCTCTGTAAAACTTGGTGAGAAAGTTTATAAAGAAGTGCATTTGGAGATGTTGTTCCCACTGTGACTATTAAAACCCAGAAACCATGGATGGACATTCGCTCAAAACTGAAAGCGCGAACCATGGAAAGAGGTCTGGGAATATGGCTGAATATGAACAGTGTAGTTATTCCCTCCGTGAGGCAATCAGACAAGCTAAATGCCGGCACAGGGACAAAGTGGAGTCGCAATTCAACGGCTCAGACACGAGACGTATGTGGCAGGGTCTACAGGAAATCACGGACTACAATAAGAAAACCAGCCACGTCACGGACACAGACGTCACTCTTCCAGACAAACTAAACACCTTCTTTGACCGCTTTGAGGATAATACATTGTTGTGGCCAACTAACAAGCACTGCACCACCCCTCCTTCTCTTTGGGCAACAAGAGTAAAACATTTAAATGTGTTAACCCTCGCAAGGTTGACGGCCCAGACGGTATCCCTAACTGCGTCCTCAGAGCATGTTCAGACCAGCTGGATGGAGTGTTTACAGACATATTCAATCTCTCCCCATCCCAGTCTGCTGTTCCCCAAATGCTTGAAGATGGCCACCATTGTTCCTGTACCCAAGAAGGCAAAGATAACTGAACTAAATGACAATAACGCCCCCGTAGCACTCACTTCTGTCATCATGAAGTGCTTTGAGGATCATAGTTAAGGACCATATCACCTCTACCTGAAACCTTAGACAAACTTCAGTTTGCATACCGCCCCAACAGGTCTACAGACGATGCAATTGCCATCGTACTACACACTGCCCTAACCCATCTGGACAAGAGGAATACCTTTGTAAGAATGCTGTTCATTGACTACAGCTCAGCATTCAACACCATAGTACCCTCCAAACACCTGGGTCTCGACGCCGCCCTGTGCAAATGGGTCCTGGACTTTCTGATGGGCCGCCCCCCAGGTGGTGAAGGTAGGAAACAACATCTCCACTTTGCTGACCCTCAACACAGGGGCCCCACAAGGGTGCGTTCTCAGTCCCCTCCTGTACTCCCTGTTCACCCATGACTGCATTGCCATGCACGCCTCCAACTCAATCATCAAGTTTGCAGACAACACAACAGTAGTGGGCTTGATCACCAACAACGAGGAGATGGCCTACAGGGAGGAGGTGAGGGCCCTTGGCGTGTGTTGTCAGGAAAGCAACCTCTCACTCAACATCAACAAAACAAAGGAGAGGATTATGGACTACAGGAAACAACAGAGGGAGCATCCCCCCTATCCACATCGAAGGGACAGTGGGTAGTGAGGTCTGCACAAAGCATCACCGGGTGCAACCTACCTGCCCTCCAGGACACCTACACCACCCAATGTCACAGGAAGGCCAAAAAGATCATCAAGGACATCAACCACCCGAGCCACTGCCTGTTCACCCTGCTATCATCCAGAAGGCGAGGTCAGTACAGGTGCATCAAAGCTGGGACCGAGAGACTGAAAAACAGCTTCTATCTCAAGGCCATCAGACTGTTAAACTGCGATCACTACCTCAGAGCTGCCTTGAGACCAAAATACTGATCACTATAATAAAAGGTCATCACTTTAAACAATGCCACTTTAATAATGTTTACACATCTCGCATTACTCATCTATGTATATATTATATTCTATACCATCTACTGCATCTTGCCTATGCCACTCGGTCATCGCTCATCTATATATTTAAACAATGCCACTTCATATAATGTTTACATACCCTACATTACTCATCTCATATGTATATACTGTACTCTATACCATCTACTGCATCTTGCCTATGCCGTTCTGTACCATCACTCATTCATATATTTTTATGTACATATTCTCATTCACCCCTTTAGATGTGTGTGTATGAGGTAGTTGTTGGGGAAATGTTAGATATTGCTGCACTGTCAGAACTAGAAGCACAAGCATTTCTTTACACTCACATTAACATCTGCTAACTATGTGTATGTGACCAATAACATTTGAATTGATTTGATTTGAGATGAGGGCCGATGGGATCAGGTGGTGACAGCTGGTTTGTTATCTAAAGAGGGGGATGAGATGAGGGTAACTGGGTGATGATGCGTCCTCAGTAAGGTTAAGTGCTCTTCAGAGAAGGTGGATGGTGGATGGTGTGATGGTCGGTCAGCAAACTCCATCTCTTGTTCCTTCTCTCCCTCTCTCCTCCCCTCTCCCTCTCTCTCCTTCCCTCTCCCTTGCTCTCCTTCCCTCCCTCTCTCTCCTTCTCTCCCTCTCTCTTTCCTTCCCTCCTTCTCTCCCTCTCTCATTCCCTCCCTCTCTCATTCCTTCCCTCCCTCCCTCTCTCCTCCCTCCCTTCTCTCCCTTGCTCCTTTGCTCCCTCTCTCCTTCCCCACTCTTTCCCTCATTCTCTCCTTCCCTCCCTCTCTCCTTCCCTCTCGCTCTCCTTCCTTCCCTCCCTCTCTATTTCTCTCCTTCCATCTCTCTCTCCTTCTCTCTCGCTCTCCTTCGATCTCTCTCCTTCTCTCTCGCTCTCCTTCTCTCTCTCTCCTTCTCTCTCTCTCCTTCTCTCTCTCTCCTTCTCTCTCGCTCTCCTTCTCTCTCTCTCCTTCTCTCCTTTCCTCCCACTCTCCTTCCCTCTGACTTTGAGTCCCTCTCTCTCTGACAGAGACAGACCACTTCCACATCACTGTCTGTCTGTCTGTCTGTCTGTCTGTCTGTCTGTCTGTCTGTCTGTCTGTCTGTCTGTCTGTCTGTCTGTCTGTCTGTCTGTCTGTCTGTCTGTCTGTCTGTCTGTCTGTCTGTCTGTCTGTCTGTCTGTCTGTCTGACTAGACACACTCCTCTGGTGTTGATGCATCAGTCAGTCCGGCCGACACACGCAGGCCACCTCCAGCCACGGCCCTCTTATCTCACTAGAAAAATAATGATGTCAGTGGCTGCCGTTCCCACAGATACACCACTATTTGTCTTAGAGAGCGGTGTGTGTGTGTGTGCGTGCATGCCTCTGAGTGTGTGTGAGCCTCTGGTTGCTTGCGCCTGTGTGTTTGTCAGGGATGGGCTGCAGTGCTGGCTGTATATCACCATGACCGCCAGGGAGGGAGGGAGGGAGGGAGGGGTTAGAGGAGGAGGAGAGATGAAGGGTTATAAGGAGAGGAAGAGAGATGAAGGGTTAGAGGAAGAGGAGGAGAGATGGAGGGTTAGATCACAGCCTGTGGTCTGCCCGTCAGGAAGTCCAGGATCCAGTTTCAGAGGGTGGTGTCCAGACCCAGGGCTCTGAGCTTGGTGTCCAGACCCAGGGCTCTGAGCTTGGTGTCCAGACCCAGGGCTCTGAGCTTGGTGTCCAGACCCAGGGCTCTGAGCTTGGTGTCCAGACCCAGGGCACTGAGCGTGGTGTCCAGACGCAGGGCTCTGAGCTTGGTGTCCAGACCCAGGGCTCTGAGCTTGGTGTCCAGACCCAGGGCTCTGAGCTTGGTGACCAGACCCAGGGCTCTGAGCTTGGTGTCCAGACCCAGGGCTCTGAGCTTGGTGTCCAGACCCAGGGCTCTGAGCTTGGTGTCCAGACCCAGGGCTCTGAGCTTGGTGTCCAGACCCAGGGCTCTGAGCTTGGTGACCAGACCCAGGGCTCTGAGCTTGGTGTCCAGACCCAGGGCTCTGAGCTTGGTGTCCAGACCCAGGGCTCTGAGCTTGGTGTCCAGACCCAGGGCTCTGAGCTTGGTGTCCAGACCCAGGGCTCTGAGCTTGGTGTCCAGACCCAGGGCTCTGAGCTTGGTGACCAGACCCAGGGCTCTGAGCTTGGTGACCAGACCCAGGGCTCTGAGCTTGGTGTCCAGACCCAGGGCTCTGAGCTTGGTGTCCAGACCCAGGGCTCTGAGCTTGGTGTCCAGACCCAGGGCTCTGAGCTTGGTGTCCAGACCCAGGGCTCTGAGCTTGGTGTCCAGACCCAGGGCTCTGAGCTTGGTGTCCAGACCCAGGGCTCTGAGCTTGGTGTCCAGACCCAGGGCTCTGAGCTTGGTGTCCAGACCCAGGGCTCTGAGCTTGGTGTTGAGCTTGGTGACCAGACCCAGGGCTCTGAGCTTGGTGTCCAGACCCAGGGCTCTGAGCTTGGTGATGAGCTTGGTGACCAGACCCAGGGCTCTGAGCTTGGTGTCCAGACCCAGGGCTCTGTAGCTTGGTGACCAGACCCAGGGCTCTGAGCTTGGTGTTGAGCTTTGAGGGCACTATAGTGTTGAACGCTGAGCTGTAGTCAATGACCAGCATTCTCACATAGGTGTTCCACCTCCTTTATTTTCAGCACTGGGACAATGTTGGTCTCCCTAAAAACAGCATCTGTCTGTGTGTGTGTGGTTTCCTCTTATCTTAGTGACCACAGCCCCAGCATGTTATCTACACGTCTCTAGACATTCCTTCCTGGTTGGCCTGTAAAACTCAAAAGCGTCTGAAACATGGCTTATATTGGAATGATACATACAACCGCCCTCAGGCCCTACATACTACCTCTCTCAGGACCTACATACTACCTCTCTCAGGACCTACATACTACCTCTCTCAGGCCCTACATACTACCTCCCTCAGGACCTACATACTACCTCTCTCAGGCCCTACATACTACCTCCCTCTATCAGGCCCTACATACTACCTCCCTCTATCAGACCCTACATACTACCTCCCTCAGGACCTACATACTACCTCTCTCAGGCCCTACATACTACCTCCCTCTATCAGGCCCTACATACTACCTCCCTCTATCAGACCCTACATACTACCTCCCTCTATCAGGGACTACATACTACCTCCCTCTATCAGGCCCTACATACTACCTCCCTCTATCAGGCCCTACATACTACCTCCCTCTATCAGGCCCTACA
Organism: Oncorhynchus tshawytscha; assembly: GCF_018296145.1. Classification (NCBI taxonomy): domain Eukaryota; kingdom Metazoa; phylum Chordata; class Actinopteri; order Salmoniformes; family Salmonidae; genus Oncorhynchus; species Oncorhynchus tshawytscha. Next base: position 35,657,183 of record NC_056457.1, on the reverse strand, counting down.
TACTACCTCCCTCTATCAGGCCCTACATAGTACCTCCCTCTATCAGGCTCTACATACTACCTCCCTCCATCAGGGACTACATACTACCTCCCTCTATCAGGCCCTACATACTACCTCCCTCTATCAGACCCTACACACTACCTCCCTCTATCAGACCCTACATACTACCTCCCTCTATCAGACCCTACATACTACCTCCCTCAAGCCCTACACACTACCTCCCTCTATCAGACCCTACACACTACCTCCTCTATCAGACCCTACATACTACCTCCCTCTATCAGACCCTACATACTACCTCCCTCAAGCCCTACATACTACCTCCCTCAAGCCCTACATACTACCTCCCTCAAGCCCTACACACTACCTCCCTCTATCAGACCCTACATACTACCTCCCTCTATCAGACCCTACATACTACCTCCCTCAAGCCCTACACACTACCTCCCTCTATCAGACCCTACATACTACCTCCCTCAAGCCCTACATACTACCTCCCTCTATCAGACCCTACATACTACCTCCCTCTATCAGACCCTACATACTACCTCCCTCAAGCCCTACACACTACCTCCCTCTATCAGACCCTACATACTACCTCCCTCAAGCCCTACACACTACCTCCCTCTCAGGCCCCATATTCTCTTGATATGGTTATAGAGCCCAGAGTGTTTCTAGGTCAGGTCAAATGGCCTTAACAATTTGTAATTCATGTACCTTTGACATCTGACATCCCATATTGTCATTCTCCAGAGATGAAGCTGTACATACGAAAGCCTATAGTCTCTAAATCTTCCAGGGAAAATATGTTTCAGCTTTAAATATTTTGGATGTTGGTGAGAAAGAGAGAGCCATAAATATTAGTGTTTGATGCAGGAGGTCGGAGATGATCCATATCTCTCTGGGGGGAGAGGAGAGGGAGAGGAGAGGAGAGGAGAGGAGAGGAGAGAGAGAGAGAGAGAGAGAGAGAAGAGAGAAGAGAGAGAGAGAAGAGAGAGAGACAGAGAGACCACAAAACTATGTCAGTTTAGATGATCCATAGCTCTCTGGGGGGAGAAGAGGGAGCCATGAGAACGGAGAGAGGGATCCTGAACCTTAAACACCACAAAACTATGTCAGTTTGGTAGATCCATCTTTCTCGCCTCTCTTTCTTCAAAGGGCTTTATTGGGAAACATACGTTTACATTGCCAAAGCAAGTCAAATGTGAAATAAACAGTAAACATTACACTCAGTTCCAGAGAAACAGAGACATTTCTAATGTCATAGTACATCTACATGAGAGTCATTTAGCAGACTCTCTCATCCAGAGAGATTTACAGTAGTGAGTCATTTAGCAGACTCTCTCATCCAGAGAGATTTACAGTAGTGAGTCATTTAGCAGACTCTCTCATCCAGAGAGATTTACAGTAGTGAGTCATTTAGCAGACTCTCTCATCCAGAGAGATTTACAGTAGTGAGTCATTTAGCAGACTCTCTCATCCAGAGATTTACAGTAGTGAGTCATTTAGCAGACTCTCTCATCCAGAGAGATTTACAGTAGTGAGTCATTTAGCAGACTCTCTCATCCAGAGAGATTTACAGTAGTGAGTCATTTAGCAGACTCTCTCATCCAGAGAGATTTACAGTAGTGAGTCATTTAGCAGACTCTCTCATCCAGAGAGATTTACAGTCGTGAGTCATTTAGCAGACTCTCTCATCCAGAGAGATTTACAGTAGTGAGTCATTTAGCAGACTCTCTCATCCAGAGAGATTTACAGTAGTGAGTCATTTAGCAGACTCTCTCATCCAGAGAGATTTACAGTAGTGAGTCATTTAGCAGACTCTCTCATCCAGAGATTTACAGTAGTGAGTCATTTAGCAGACTCTCTCATCCAGAGAGATTTACAGTAGTGAGTCATTTAGCAGACTCTCTCATCCAGAGAGATTTACAGTAGTGAGTCATTTAGCAGACTCTCTCATCCAGAGAGATTTACAGTCGTGAGTCATTTAGCAGACTCTCTCATCCAGAGAGATTTACAGTAGTGAGTCATTTAGCAGACTCTCTCATCCAGAGAGATTTACAGTAGTGAGTCATTTAGCAGACTCTCTCATCCAGAGAGATTTACAGTAGTGAATCATCCACCAACTGGGCCGCTCTCCACCAACTGGGCCGCTCTCCACCAACTGGGCCATGCTCCACCAACTGGGCCGCTCTCCACCAACTGGGCAGCTCTCCACCAACTGGGCCGCTCTCCACCAACTGGGCAGCTCTCCACCAACTGGGCCTCTCTCCACCAACTGGGCCTCTCTCCACCAACTGGGCCATACTCCACCAACTGGGCAGCTCTCCACCAACTGGGCCACTCTCCACCAACTGGGCCTCTCTCCACCAACTGAGCCGCTCTCCACCAACTGGGCCGCGCGTGGACCATAAATATGTCTATATACAATGTTGTAATGATGTGCAGGTAGTTAAAGTACAAAAGGGAAAAGAAATTAACTTAAATATGTGTTGTTATTTACTGGTTGTTCTGGTGGCAACAGGTCACAAATATTATTGCTGTGATGGCACACTGTGGTATTTCACCCAATAGTTTATCATTTTGTGGGCAGTGTGCTCATAGCCTGTCTTCTCTTGAGAGCCATGTCTGCCTACGGCGGCCTTTCTCAATAGCAAGGCTATGCTCACTGAGTCTGTGCATAGTCAAAGCTTTCCTTAAGTTTGGGTCAGTCACAGTGGTCAGGTATTCTGCCGCTGTGTACTCACTGTTTAGGGCCAAATAGCATTCTAGTTTGCTCTGGTGTTTGGTAAATTATTTCCACTGTGTCAAATAAATTTCTCTTTGGTTTCTCATGATTTGGTTGGGTCTAATTGTGTTGCTGTCCTGTCCCAGGACCAGCTTGCTTAGGGGCCTCTTCTCCAGATTCATCTCCCTGTAGGTGATGTATTTGTTATTGAAGGCTTGGGAATTACTTATTTTTCGGTGGTTGTAGAATTTAAGTGATCTCTTCTGGATTTGGATAATTAGCAGGAATCGTCCTAATTCTTTTCTAAATGCATTATGGGGGGGGTTGCATTGTACACATTGTGGGGGGGTTGCAAAACACACATGTTTTTGCAGAATTCTGCATGCAGAGTCTCAATTTGGTGTTTGTCCCAGACCTCACAACCATAAAGGGCAATGGGTTTTATAACTGATTCAAGTATTTTTAGCCAGATCCTAGTTGGTATGTCAAATGTTATGTTCCTTTTGAGGGCATAGAATGCCCTTCTTGCCTTGTCTCTCAGATCGTTCACAGCTTTGTGGAAGTTGCGTGTGGCGCTGATGTTTAGGACGAGGTAGGTATCGCTTTTGTGTGCTCTAGAGCAGTGGTTCCCCAACTTTTTATTGTGCCGTACCCCTTCAAACATTCAACCTCCAGCTGTACCCCTTCAAACATTCAACCTCCAGCTGTGTACCACATCTAGCACCAGGGTCAGCTGTACCCCCTCTAGTACCAGGGTCAGCTGTACCCCCTCTAGTACCAGGGTCAGCTGTACCCCCTCTAGTACCAGGGTCAGCTGTACCCCCTCTAGTACCAGGGTCAGCTGTGTACCCCCTCTAGTACCAGGGTCAGCGCACTCTCAAATGTTGTTTTTCACCATCATTGTAAGCCTGCCACACACACACACACTATACAATACATTCATTAAACATAAGAATGAGTGTGAGTTGTCGTCACAACCCGACTTGTGGGAAGTGACAAAGAGCTCTTATAGGACCAGGGCACAGATAATAATATAATAATAATCAATCATTTTTCTCTTTATTTAACCATATTACATTTAACGCCTTATTTGTTCATTGAAAATTGTGAATAACTCACCACAGGTTAATGAGAAGGGTGTGTTTGAAAGGATGCACATAACTCTGCAATGTTGGGTTGTAATTGGAGAGAGTCTCAGTCTTAAATCATTTTCCACACACAGTCTGTGCCTGTATTTAGTTTTCATGCTAGTGATGGCTGGTAATGAGAATCCACTCTCATTACCATTACAATTACCACTAGTATCATGTCTACCTCTAATATCTCTAGCACCATTAACACTAGTATCATGTCTACCTCTAATATCTCTACCAATACAACTAGTATCATTTATACCTCTAATATCTCTACTACCATTACCACTAGTAACATGTCTACCTCTAATATCTCTACCATTACCACTAGTATCATGTCTACCTCTAATATCTCTACCAATACAACTAGTATCATTTATACCTCTAATATCTCTACTACCATTACCACTAGTAACATGTCTACCTCTAATATCTCTACCATTACCACAAGTATCATATATACCTCTATCTCTACCACCATTACCACTAGTACCATTTATACCTCTAATATCTCTACCATTACCACTAGTACCATTTATACCTCTAATATCTCTACCACCATTACCACTAGTATCATGTCTACCTCTAATATCTCTACTACCATTACCACTAGTAGTATTTATACCTCTAATATCTCTACCATAACCACTAGTATCATTTATACCTCTAATATCTCTACCATTACCACTAGTAGTATTTATACCTCTAATATCTCTACCACCATTACCACTAGTACCATTTATACCTCTAATATCTCTACCATTACCACTAGTATCATGTTTACCTCTAATATCTCTACCACCATTACCACTAGTACCATTTATACCTCTAATATCTCTACCACCATTACCACTAGTATCATGTCTACCTCTAATATCTCTACCATAACCACTAGTAGTATTTATACCTCTAATATCTCTACCATTACCACTAGTATCATGTTTACCTCTAATATCTCTACCACCATTACCACTAGTACCATTTATACCTCTAATATCTCTACCACCATTACCACTAGTATCATGTCTACCTCTAATATCTCTACCATTACCACTAGTGGCGGCAGGGTAGCCTAGTGGTTAGAGTGTAGAGGCGGCAGGGTAGTCTAGTGGTTAGAGTGGAGGGGCGGCAGGGTAGCCTAGTGGTTAGAGTGGAGGGGCGGCAGGGTAGCCTAGTGGTTAGAGTGTAGAGGCGGCAGGGTAGCCTAGTGGTTAGAGTGGAGGGGCGGCAGGGTAGCCTAGTGGTTAGAGTGGAGGGGCGGCAGGGTAGCCTAGTGGTTAGAGTGGAGGGGCAGCGTAGCCTAGTGGTTAGATTGTAGAGGCGGCAGGGTAGCCTAGTGGTTAGAGTGGAGGGGCGGCAGGGTAGCCTAGTGGTTAGAGTGGAGGGGCGGCAGGGTAGCCTAGTGGTTAGAGTGGAGGGGCGGCAGGGTAGCCTAGTGGTTAGGGTGGAGGGGCGGCAGGGTAGCCTAGTGGTTAGAGTGGAGGGGCGGCAGGGTAGCCTAGTGGTTAAAGTGGAGGGGCGGCAGGGTAGCCTAGTGGTTAGAGTGTAGAGGTGGCAGGGTAGCCTAGTGGTTAGAGTGGAGGGGCGGCAGGGTAGCCTAGTGGTTAGAGTGGAGGGCGGCAGGGTAGCCTAGTGGTTAGAGTGTAGAGGCGGCAGGGTAGCCTAGTGGTCAGAGCGTTGGACTAGTAACCTAAAGGTTGCAATTCAAATCCCGAGCTGACAAGGTACAAATCTGTTGTTCTGCCCCTGAACAGGCAGTTAACCCACTGTTCCTAGGCCGTCATTGTAAATAAGAATTTGTTCTTAACTGACTTGCCTAGTTAAATAAAGGTCAAATAAAAAAATAGTATAATTTATACCTCTAATATCTCTACTACCATTACCACTAGCATCATTTATACCTCTAATATCTATGCCTACCTACTAAAACTATAACTGAATTATAACTAACTAACGGTCATCCTCACCATTACAACATTACTAAAACTACCATCGTCATTACTACTCCTACTTCCACCACCATCATTAATCGGCTGTCGTTGCCATGACCCCATAATACTACTTTTTATTACAATTATATTAATATGCAGATGTTATGTTTTTATTCAGTGCCCCTTTAGTCTACGGCAGGCAAATATGTATTTAATATGCAACTATGTATTTAATATGCAAATATGTATTTAATATGCTAATATGTCATTAATATGCAAATATGTATTTAATATGCAAATATGTGTTTGCTATGCAAATATGAACTCAATGTGCTAATGTGTATTTAATATGCTAATATGTATTTAATATGCAAATATGTATTTAATATGCTACTCTGTATTTAGTATGCAAATATGTATTTAATATGCTAATATGTATTTAATATGCTACTATGTATTTAATATGCAAATATGTATTTGATATGCAAACATGTATTTGGCTCTTGCTCCTTTGTCCCATAAATATTTTGGGGGTTTTGCTCTGAGTTTAATATCATACCATTTGGAATAAATGTAGTAGTTTCTGTGAGGAGGATGAGGATCGTGAGGATCGTCGCTGCACAGCTATTTTCAGGTCTCTCTAGAGATGTTCGATCGGGTTCAAGTCCGGGCTCTGCCTGGGCCACCTCAAAGACATTCAGAGACTTGTCCGGAAGCCACCCCTGTGTTGTCTTGGCTGTGTGCTTAGGGTCGTTGTCCTGTTGGAAGGTGAACCTTTGCCCCAGTCTGAGGTCCTGAGTGCTCTGAAGCAGGTTTTCATCAAGGATATCTCTGTAGTTGGCTCCGTTCATCTTTCCCTCAATCCTGACTAGTCTCCCAGTCCCCACCGCTGAAAAACATCCCCACAGCATGATGCTCCCACCATGCTTCACCGTAGGGATGGTGCCAGGTTTCCTCCAGACGTGACGCTTGACATTCAGGACAAAGAGTTCAATCTTGGTTTCATCAGACCAGAGAATCTTGTTTCTCACAGTCTGAGACCTTTAGGTGCCTTTTGGCAAACTCCAAGCAGGCTGTCATGTGTCTTTTTCTGTGGATCGGCTTCCGTCTGGACACCCTATCATAAAGGCCTGATTGGTGGAGTGCTGCAGAGATGGCTGTCCTTCTGGAAGATTCTCCCATCTCCAGAGACACCTCTGGAGCTCTGTCAGAGTGACCATTCGTGTTCTTGGTCACCTCCCTGACCAAGGCCCTTCTCCCCTTTTACTCAGTTTGGTGCATATACAGGTAACCTCTCTCTCTAACACACAGCCCAATCTATATGATGGACCTCAGATAAATAACATATACAGTGCATTCTGAAAGTATTCAGACCCCTTCTACCTTCTTCCACATTTTGTTACGTTACAGCTTTATTCTAAAACGGATTCAAATCAAACGTTTTCCATCTCAATGTACACACAATAGGGCCCAATTTTCCTTGCACCTGTTCCTCATAAATTAGGCCGCTATAACTCAAAACATTATTTAAAATGTTTGTGTGTTGTTGTGTTAAGGCCGAAACTCCCCTTTTCTGGTGATATTGCACCAGTTGTTAGGAGACATATGCTGACTGATACTTTCTCATTTGAGTCTGTAACATGGTCAGGACAGGCTGTTCCTTGGTACATGGAGCCAGGTTATTTCCGTGAGATCCCTGTATGTGATAAGATGAAAACCTTCTTTTCAAGGCTAGGAACACACACACACATAGGCCGCCTTTACGTCACACGATTTACGTCACATGGAGACGTCTCTGTATGTGTTTACTGAGAAGACTATTAGTTATCATGCAACCTGGCTACAGACTGCTCATTACTCAAGGGTGTTTTAGCCTTTAGCATGTCATGGAACTAATAGGAGGGTTATGAGTCATGGTTTCTGTTATTCATATATTATGATATATTATGTATCGGGCTGCTCTAACGAAGGGGGAACTGGACCAGGCACCACAGCCTGTTAAGACCTCGTTAAGACCTTATCTTCCTGATGATTAGGTTCAGGTTGAAATGAATAGATGGGGATATAGGATGTGTGTGTGTGTGTGTGTGTGTGTGTGTGTGTGTGTGTGTGTGTGTGTGTGTGTGTGTGTTAGCTGTGGAAGATTGATATTAGTACTATATCAAGGTGTGAAATGATAGAGAACCCAGCAATAGAGTCCTGACATCTTGAATTACCGTCATGTTTTTCCACTCAGTTGTCATGGTTACTTGTTGTGAGATATTAATATGTTTGAGTTGTTGGCCAGTGTCCAATCATAGTAGAAGAGAAAGGAGGAATGGAGAGAGAGGGGAGAGAGGAGAGGAGAGGAGAGGAGAGGAGAGGAGAGGAGAGGAGAGGAGAGGAGAGGAGAGGAGAGGAGAGGAGAGGAGAGGAGAGTGGGGACTGAGGAGTGGGGAGAGAGGAGAGGAGAGGAGAGGAGAGGAGAGGAGAGGAGAGGAGAGGAGAGGAGAGGAGAGGAGAGGAGAGGGAGAGGAGAGGAGAGGAGAGGAGAGGAGAGGAGAGGAGAGGAGAGGAGAGGAGAGGAGAGGAGAGTGGGGACTGAGGAGTGGGGAGAGAGGAGAGAGAGGAGAGGAGAGGAGAGGAGAGGAGAGGAGAGGAGAGGAGAGGAGAGGAGAGGAGAGGAGAGGAGAGGAGAGTGGGGACTGAGGAGTGGGGAGAGAGGAGAGAGAGGGAGAGGAGGAGTGGAGAGAGAGGAGAGGAGGAGTGGGGAGATAGGAGAGAGAGGAGAGGAGGAGTGGGGAGATAGGAGAGACAGGAGAGGAGTGGGGAGATAGGAGAGACAGGAGAGGAGGGTGGGGAGAGAGGAGGAGTGGGGAGATAGGAGAGACAGGAGAGGAGTGGGGAGATAGGAGAGAGAGGAGAGGAGGAGTGGGGAGATAGGAGAGAGAGGAAAGGAGGAGTGGGGCGATAGGAAAGAGAGGAAAGGAGGAGTGGGGAGATAGGAGAGAGAGGAGAGGAGGAGTGGGGAGAGAGGAGGAGTGGGGAGATAGGAGAGAGAGGAAAGGAGGAGTGGGGAGATAGGAGAGAGAGGAAAGGAGGAGTGGGGAGATAGGAGAGAGAGGAGAGGAGGAGTGGGGAGATAGGAGAGAGAGGAAAGGAGGAGTGGGGCGATAGGAAAGAGAGGAAAGGAGGAGTGGGGAGATAGGAGAGAGAGGAGAGGGAGGAGTGGGGAGAGAGGAGGAGTGGGGAGATAGGAGAGAGAGGAAAGGAGGAGTGGGGAGATAGGAGAGAGAGGAAAGGAGGAGTGGGGAGATAGGAAAGAGAGGAAAGGAGGAGTGGGGAGATAGGAGAGAGAGGAAAGGAGGAGTGGGGAGATCCTCCAGATCTGAATTTCTACACTATACATAGACTTTTAATATCCACCAACTTTATCACGCCGCCAACTTTATCACGCCGCCAACTTTATCACGCCGCCAACTTTATCACGCCGCCAACTTTATCACGCCGCCAACTTTATCACGCCGCCAACTTTATCACGCCGCCAACTTTATCACGCCGCCAACTTTACCAACTTGAAACTTGTTTGAAGGACCAGATCAATATGGCTAACTAGCTAATAACAGGTCACGTCAATATGGCTAACTAGCTAATAACAGGTCACGTCAAAATGGGTCACTTGCTAATAACAGACCATGTCAATATGGCTAACTAGCTAATAGCAGACCAAATCAAATCAAATCAAATCAAATTGTATTTGTCACATACACATGGTTAGCAGATGTTAATGCGAGTGTAGCGAAATGCTTGTGCTTCTAGTTCCGACAATGCAGTAATAACCAACAAGTAATCTAACTAACAATTCCAAAACTACTGTCTTATACACACAAGTGTAAGGGGATAAAGAATATGTACATAAGGATATATGAATGAGTGATGGTACAGAGCAGCATAGGCAAGATACAGTAGATGGTATCGAGTACAGTATATACATATGAGATGAGTATGTAAACAAAGTGGCATAGTGACTAGTGATACATGTATTACATAAAGATGCAGTAGATGATATAGAGTACAGTATATACGTATGCATATGAGATGAATAATGTAGGGTATGTAAACATTATATTAGGAAGAATTGTTTAAAGTGGCTAGTGATATATCTTACATAATTTCCCATCAATTCCCATTATTAAAGTGGCTGGAGTTGAGTCAGTGTGTTGGCAGCAGCCACTCAATGTTAGTGGTGGCTAACTGGTTAAACTCAGCTCAGTCCAATTTGACCTGGTTAAACTCAGCTCAGTCCAATTTGACCTGGTTAAACTCAGCTCAGTCCAATTTGACCTGGTTAAACTCAGATCAGTCCAGTTTGGCCTGGTTAAACTCAGCTCAGTCTAGTCCAGTCTGGCCTGGTTAAACTCAGGTCAGTCTAGTCCAGTTTGACCTGGTTAAACTCAGCTCAGTCCAATTTGACCTGGTTAAACTCAGCTCAGTCCAATTTGACATGGTTAAACTCAGATCAGTCCAATTTGACCTGGTTAAACTCAGCTCAGTCCAATTTGACCTGGTTAAACTCAGCTCAGTCCAGTTTGACCTGGTTAAACTCAGATCAGTCCAATTTGACCTGGTTAAACTCAGATCAGTCCAATTTGACCTGGTTAAACTCAGATCAGTCCAATTTGACCTGGTTAAACTCAGCTCAGTCCAATTTGACCTGGTTAAACTCAGCTCAGTCCAATTTGACCTGGTTAAACTCAGCTCAGTCCAATTTGGCCTGGTTAAACTCAGCTCAGTCTAGTCCAGTCTGGCCTGGTTAAACTCAGGTCAGTCTAGTCCAGTTTGACCTGGTTAAACTCAGCTCAGTCCAATTTGACCTGGTTAAACTCAGCTCAGTCCAATTTGACCTGGTTAAACTCAGCTCAGTCCAGTTTGACCTGGTTAAACTCAGATCAGTCCAGTTTGACCTGGTTAAACTCAGCTCAGTCCAGTTTGACCTGGTTAAACTCAGATCAGTCCAATTTGACCTGGTTAAACTCAGCTCAGTCCAGTTTGACCTGGTTAAACTCAGCTCAGTCCAGTTTGGCCTGGTTAAACTCAGCTCAGTCCAATTTGACCTGGTTAAACTCAGCTCAGTCCAGTTTGGCCTGGTTAAACTCAGCTCAGTCCAGTTTGGCCTGGTTAAACTCAGATCAGTCCAGTTTGG